>NW_010244268.1:218941-289339 GCF_000690775.1 Eurypyga helias
CCACACCCCCACAACACTGGAATACGTAGGATATCTTTATGTGAAATGTTCCATGCAAACTGTGCTTACAAAGGCATTTGCATTCTAGTTCCTTCATACATTACAAAGAAAGCACATGCAGCAGGTAGGCATCTTACACTGTGGTTTTCCATCTATATATGCACTGCTGGCCAGGCCAGGACCATGACTCCACTGTGCATGGAGTAGGTTATAATTACTTAAAATGTTTATATATTTCCTTAAATAACAAAGAGAAACTCTGCAGCACTTTGTGTATTATCTGTTCCCTGACAGCAGGAGGCAAAACCATTGCATGGCAGCCTCCAGGGGCAGAGGAGGGTTCTTTATAACAAACCTGACAAGGGCACTGCTTCCCCACAGGATTCCCAGCCCTCAGTACAAACCTGAGCACGGACCAAGCACCACTCCATTACAATGCTGTTCCACTGCACACCTTTTCATGATTGACGGCGGATATCTTACTTGTCAGTACAAATATTCAGAGAGACCACAAGATTGATGTCCATGGCCTAAAAAGATTCAGTACATTTGTTTTGTCCATTACATTGTTATCTTTCAGAAGTTTGCATCAGATTAACAATTTCAGTCAGAAAATAGGATATGTCCTGTTCTCTCCCATTCCCTTCTCCCCAGTGTTTTTAGTGTAACAATCTAACTAAATTGCACTAAAAAAAAAAAAAAAAGTTTAGGTAGACATTTTTAAACTTTTCTGCTTTCCTTAAGCTTTAGCTTTAGTTTAAGGGACCCAGGCTGCCTTTCAGTCTCCTCCATGCTGGCAGAGATCCATAAGGTTTTCTCTACAGAATGGATTATAGTGCAGTGTGAGTAAATTTGGAAGCAGCTTGTTATCAAGGTTATCAGCACTCCTAGAAGTCCTGGCAGCATCAGAGCTCAACTGTATACAGTTTCTGGTAGAATTATCTAATGGTAAGACTATCCTCCCTCATGGGACTTGGCCCATCGTCATGATCCCTGCCACAAAAACTCACCTGTGTCATTTGCACCAGGCTCCTAGGGTCTGTCTGCAGTGCATGGCTGCCAGTCCAGCTCTAGATTTAATTTTTACTGGTGATCTCTGGGAAGGCCTAGCTAAAGCTGTACTGGCAACTCACCCACTCTGAGCACACACATCTTCATCTTACTCCCAATCCAGACAGCAGGCTCAGGATCAGCAGGCAATGTTCCCAGTCTCAGATACTTTCATGTCAGTCCTATGGTATGCTAAGCAAAGCCCAGTTTCTTTTCCCATCCCTCATTCTTTTCCCTTTGAAGACAGTGCTGCCTGAAGCACTTCAGCTGAAGTTCTTCACCTTTGTAGAAACAAACACACCTGCTCAAGCACCCACTCAGTGCCAGCACAAGCCTCCCCTATCCTTGAGACAGTTATCCTGTACCAGTTGAGGCTGGGAGGGTGGCTTGTGGTGTGTCTTAGAGGCAGTAAGCACCATCTTCTGGGTACACTGCATGCAGCACTGTTTGAGCCACCTTTTGAGTCTTCAAGAGACAGAAGAGAGGCTTTAGGTTTTTTATCTAATATGGTATATCTTCTACAGTAATTTGATGGTGCACCACTGTTCAGCAGCATGAGATTAAATAGTTTGAACTGAAACACAACCTTTTCATGTGACTGTGACTCCTGTTTTTTTCGCAGTATGATAAGGTGGTGGGAAAATGTGTCAAACTAATAGCTTATTGAAAAGGCTGAAAATCAGTCGATCTGATTTAAATTTTAGATCACAAAATTAGACTTGGCACTGTGGGTTGTTGTGCGGTAATATCTGGTTTCTAAACATCCTGGCATTACAATTTTTAGATTTCTATCAAACTATGTTCAGACTCATTGGGCAATGCAGACAGTTTTAATGAGAGACAGGTTAAATTGTACAAGAAGCCTAATGTAATACGAGATCCTTGGCATAAATTTTTCATAAAGGCATTGTGGGTATCCACTACAGGAAAAATCCTTCCTGAATGGTTTTGAGAGTGGGAGGTACATCTGTAGTCATGGAAGCTTGTCATTCTATTCCAGACAGTCACATGCATATGAAAAAACATGATACTCCTCCTCTTGCTGGAAAAGGGAACAGTATGAAGAGTTTACTTTGGGGTTTGGGGCAAAAGGGACCTAGACACCAGGCAACCAGTTGTTTTCATTGGATGATCACAGAGTAATTGTCTCTCTGGTGACTACGAAGCTAATTGGTTTCCCACAAAAGTTGTGGATGCCCCCTCCCTGGAAGTGTTCAAGGCCAGGCTGGATGAGGCTTTGAGCAGCCTGGTATAGCGGAAGGCATCCCTGCCCATGGCAGGGGGGTTGGACTAGATGGTTTTTAAGGTCCCTTCCAACCCAAGCCACTCTATGATTCTACAATTCTATGCTTAGCTCAGTCACACAGCATGGGTCCCCTGATCAACCAGTCCCTCCTAGAAAACTAAAGACAAGAAAAATCCCAGACAAGTGCTTAATAACCAGAACAAAACCTGTATCCATTCTGTGCTAGCTGCCTGAGTGTGGTGGGAGTACACACAGTTGGGGGAAAATATTTTTGCAGAGGACATGAGAAAACTCGAGTAGCATAAGTGAAAGAGGAAACAGCTGAAACGCATGTACATATTCTTCTTGCTGCCATTTCAAATGCTGCTTTTTTCTTTTTTTTTTCCCACACGGGAGGGGGAGGTTGTGCAGAGCACTCCATGCTGAGCTGCTAAATGAATTTTTCCTCATGAAAGGTGGGGGAAGAATGAGGCTGCCACTGACTCCCATCCTCAGCTATGGCAGTGTAATTGTGCTCAGGGCCAAGCAGCTGCTGCTTCCTGCCCCTAAATGGCAAGGAAGCAGTGCTTGATTTTTAAGGAGGATTTTCACTGAAGCAAAATAAAGTAATAACAAAACACACAGAGTTGAATAAGAAAGCTCTTGATTCTCTTCTTCACATTGGAAGGACAAGGAAAAGCTCAAAGACGGAAAGCCAGTCACAGCCTTCTCTTGCTGAAAAAAGATTTAAGTGGCAGGAGGAGTTGGGATCAGCTGGAGACAGGAAAACTAAAAAAAATAATAAAGCCACACCAGGCACTAATCACCTGATGGGGGAAGGGGAAATCCCATGTCCCATCTCTTCTCACTTTTAATCATCCATGGGATCTGCCTGTCCCTTTCTTCTGCCCTGAGGTTTGACCAAGTATTGTCATGAGAGTACCACATTGTCCTTACTGACTGGGTTAGCAGTTCCTGTGAAGAAGCATTTGTCCCTAAAAGTGCTACATGGTTCAGTAAAGCTCTGTATAAACTGCTCTTACAAATGTATTAGTTTCTGTGCTGTGCCACCTTGTGCCATGTGTCTGTGTTGTAGATGCTCTGAAGTATTTGGCATGTGCTAGCTTTGCTTTATCCAATGTGTTCTTCACTCTGTGTCTCATCTGTCGCTCCTGGTGCATCTGCCTCTCACCCAGGACTGAGGATCTGCCCCTTTCCTGCTGTCTTCAGTTCTTCGCTATCACAGTGAAATGTGACCCCAAGGACACGGCAAAGAGCTTTATTACACTGACCCTGAACCAGGAGTTCTCTGAGTTACTGCAAGCTGTGACAAAATGCCATGGAGATCTTCATGATACGGTATTGTAAGCAGGTAAGCAAATTTCAGCTTAAACTTGTAGCACCTCACAGTGTGATTGCAACTGACAAGACCAAAGAAATGGCCCTGTATTATTGACAGCATGAAAATGGTCAACAAGATTATGCTTCTTGCAAGTATCCACAAGGCTTCCTTCCTGTATCCAGTGCAACCCACCATTTTTGTGGTGCTTCTGCTCCCATGGAGGGGCAGGGGAGTAATTAGCTAGACGCCTGGTACCACTTTTTGCTGTGGGCTGCCAGTGGTGGGAAGTCTTAGGAGCGCTATGACAGCACTGAGGAAGGCACAAAACAAAAAGGATCCAAGTAGTCACCAGTGAGCCTGGGGAAGCTTGACCAGGTACTGGCATGTCTGTCTTGAACACAGGAGTGGAAACCACAGGGAGGTTTCATTTAACATCCCTGTAGCTGTTGGAATTGCTGGCATTTAGGATCACTATCTGTGTTCTTCTCTTAGCAGCAGGGAATGATGTAAGCAGGTAAGACCCTTCGTTTAAGAGAGCACATAGGGAAATGATGTCTGCTATGACTTGGTAAAAAGTAACCCAATAATCATTTAATGTCTGATTGGCCAGCTGCACAACTTTTTCCTCTCTTATTTATCAGCACTGTTGAATGAGGAAACAAGGTTTTCATTTATGCCATTTAATAAGGTAAACACAATACAAACTCTTCAGTAAAGAGTTTTAAATAAAACATAAATACCTCCTAGCAAAGTGCACTGCCCTGATAATTATGGAAATTGTCTTATTGACACATAATGTTTTTGCCATTTATTTTTTCAAATCCAAGAATCACAAGCTGTTAAAAAACAGAGAGCCATATTTCTCTTTTTCAAGGAGCTGCAGACAAGAGTATTTTCATGTTTCCCTTTATTACATGTCATTCATGCACTTGCCCTGAGCAGGGAAGCTGGAAGTTTGATCACCTCAAAAACCTCTAAGAAGGGAGAGACTTTAGCCCTGCAGAGAAGTGGATCCTTCTCCATGTTTCTCCTTGACAAAGCTGTGAGTTTTGTGAGCTGAGAATAGGTTGCCCAATATCAGCAGGAGTTGCTCTAAGGAGTTTTAAGTTAAGGACAGTAGCCAGAAGTGTGTGGAATGGTCAACCTCATCGAGACCAACATCAGTTTCTCCGTCCTCCTTAGCAGAAAAATGTTTGTGGCCCATCATTGTGCCAGGTTTTCCCACCATTCTACCTCATTCCCAGCATACTGCAACAATTTTCAACAAGAGTAAAGCAAAAAATTTGTTCCTGCAGGTTCTTGCATATTACATGGCAACACGGTAGGAAGTTTGGTAATGTATAAATTAGTGAAGTGGATTTGGTGTAGCTAAACTATTATGAAAATTACTTGTCCTAAATATTAATATTGCTAGAAGTCCCTATGACTGTGAAAAAATATTTGGAAGTCCTTCTGATAATCTTTGAATATAAGACTATTTCTTACTGGGAATTCTGCACTGAAAAATAAATAAATATGGAGATCACACAGCTGCTTCCATTTATACTTTAATATCAGATATGTCCTAAGGGGGAGGGCTATCTTACTTCTGTCCTGGCAAAACCAGTATCTTCTCTCCCTTCTCTTTCATTTCTGTGGCCTTTTGGTTGACCTCTGATTTTCAGACGCAGAGGCTACAAATAGCAAAAGCTTGAAACAAATTTTTAAAAAGACAATGTTATGCCCTGCATGTGCAACCAGAGCAATATCCTCACTGCTAGGGCTGTGGCTTCCTTCAGTGTTCTGGGCTTCCATAGCTCTAATGAGAATGTGGAGAGACCACCAGGATCCCCTACAGAGCCTAGGGCTACACATGAAGTGGCTTCAAAGTTATAGGTCTCTTCCCAGCATGTGCTTTCTCCTGACTGATTTGTGACCTCTCCTGCCAGCCCAACATTCATGCACTGAATTCCTGGCCTAACTAGGTAATTCCTTACCCTCCTCCTACCACTAGCTTTGTTGGAAAGGTCTTATGCCATTAGTGCCTCTGTGACTGGGACGGACAGGCTTGCCTTGCTTTTTACATTCAGGTGCGCTGCTGTCTCTTTTGCTTTCCTCCTTCTGACTTGGTGAGGAACAACTGGTTACTGGTCCATACTTTATCTATCCTGCTTTTCATCTGGTCTTCAGATACTTTGCAAATGGAAAGAGCTAGATTCTGATCTTTCTCTACAGATCCTACTTCTGCCTGACTGAGGAAGTTGGGAAGTAAACAACAAAAACGTCAAACTACAAAAAGGTTCAAGCCAGCTTTTTCTTATCTCATGGCACAGAAAAGCTCAGTGGACTTCATACTTCAGCCTCTTTCTAGCTCTGCATGGTTACTTAACTGGCACTTGCTGCTTACTTGATAAAAATCTTTGCAATGGTCTGTGCCAGTCTCTTCTTTCACAAGACAGGCCTTGTTTTCTTTCATATCCCCACAGTATGAGTCCAGTACACAGATCAAAGTGTTTCCACAAGATGCACTTAAACCAGAAAAACACTGGAGAAACCTCAGGGACAGATTCTGTGTCTCGCTGCAAAAGCATGTTCCAGGAGAGGACAGAATAAAGTAGTTGGGAGTAAGAATACTCTAACTGCCCCTAACATATACGCATTCAAAGGATTCCTCCATCCCCAGTGTAAATGTGAGCAGCCCTGAAGACAGTCTCACATACAGCAGGGTCTGCAGAGCTAGCCACGGGAGGTTCAGACTATCCATAAAGTGGTGAGCAAGCTTATGCTGCTGCCCTGACGGAGAACTCACTGGAGTCCTCTCCCTGTATCAACAGCATGACCACTGTACAACTGGTACAGAAGAATTCACGGGCCAGAAGCCCAAGAGCTGCCACAATGGGAGATTTACATTTCATTTCCTGTGTCACAACCCAACCTAGTTATAGTACAGCCTAGTGTCATCCACTGTCAGCAGAAGCAGGCTGGTCACCAGTATCCTCCTGCAGCATCCCTTTCTTTTTCCACATTCGTATTAGAGATGTGTATCTTGACTTGATTTTTCTTCCACCCAGCAGAATGAAGACAACTTCAGGTTATAGGGTAGAGAAAACACCTCATTCCTTTGACTACCATAACCCATGACATCTCCAGCAGCACCTTGGTTCTTTGTCACAAGTTACTGGATAAAAAGAAATTAGTTTTGTAAAAAAAAAAAAAAAAAAAGCAGCAACTGTGTAATGGAATTGCTGCTTGCAAATCAGGAAGGAGAAAACAACATATTCTGTAGTAGGAAGGAGGGGATAAGGCAATAGATTATACATTATCTCCTTGGATTTGGGTCTGAACCCATTGCAGAAGTCAGACAGAAGCAGTTCTTTGGAGGAAATTCTTATCCGGATATGGCAATGCCTCACTTTCCATTCTGCTTGAATTCTCCATGTCAGCATCCTCCAGCCACCCTGAACACACCAGTCTTTTCACAGGTGCATTGGCTTTCCAAATCACTGTCGTGACATTTACAGAGAAAGCTCCCGCAGCTCCCCATTAATTTCTTTATTTGCCTTCTGTGACCTTTTCCCAGTCCATCTCCTGGAACTCCTCTTCCTTCTCCTCTCCTCCTATTTTTCTCTCCAAATGGCACTGGCCATCTCTCTGTGCCTAATTATGCTCAAACCACGGCTGTTGTGAAAGCTTTTCCCCTTGTATCTCCCACCATCTGGAGCAGCCTTTTTTTTTCCTGTTGTTTCTTTCTGCCTCACCGCTTCTCCATCTACTTTCAAATCTCATCTGAAAACATCTCTGCTCCCATGCCTGTGCCTCTTAATTTCTCTCTCCCTCTGCTATTATGTATTATTTAACTCTGATAAGTACCTTGGGATGCCATTTGTATGAAAGAAATTCTACTAAATAAAGCTGTATTCTACTGTCAGCAGAGCTTTCCCAAACTATTTGCTTTCCCGCTTGGTCTTCAGTAAACAGTAGAACTCCCCCAGTGCCGCCGACGAGCAGCATTATGCTGATGACCGCCCAGTAATTGGTAACTGGAGGGATGCAGTGCTGTCCTGCAGATTCGTGAGTAGCTGAGAGGCTGCTCTGAGCCAGAGTCCTTGAGGTAGAGTGTACCGCACCAGGAGGAACAGGAGCGAACCCTGGAATATCTGGGGGAAGACAAGGGAGCAATGCGAAACGTTGTGAGACTGCAAGGCTTATTAATTATCAAGGCTCACTGATGAGTTCTGCTTTTCTCAGATCGCAGGAACATGTGAGGCAGACACCTGGAACAAGGTGCAGACCTGAGGCACAAACGGCTGCAACCAAATTAGCTAAGCATTGCTGCAAACAGGCTCCAGGGAAGGCAGCTGAGGGTGAAAAGCAGAGCTATAACCTGCTCACCTCTGAAGTGCAGAGCCGGGAGAGGTGCACAGAGAGAGGCTCAATGCAGTTATGTGTGGGTGGTTCCCTCTTGTTTGTTAGCTTTCCTCATCTGGTTTTCTTTAGCTGTGGACTATTAAATTATATATATACATATATAAAATGACAGCATGTGTTTTGATGTCTTCTGACACTTAGTGAGACAGATGCCATTTATGGATGTACAGTTTGCAATGGCTTTTTCATATCGATCCTGGATTCTGAAGTGATCCCTGCTGCATCTCTTATTTTTTGCGCCCACTGCCTCAAAACAAGGGGGATGGAACAATTATATATACTCATCATCACAGTAATGTGGAAATTCTCAGTCCTAAACTTGCCTGAACCTTCAGAGCAGTGACCACTTTCCTAGCCCAGCCTTCATAGAAGGTATACGTGTTGTGGCAGGACATGCGTCATCCATTCCATCAGGGATGCTGTGAGCAAGAGCTGGGTTGGCTTTGGTTAAACCTAAATCCTCACTGGAAATTTCTGCTCAAGGGTAAAATACATCAAAACAGGAGAGGCAATGGTGCTGTGTAGCTTACTGATTTTGTCAAAAATAGTCTGCCCAGGGGATCTGCAGAGCAAGAAACATTCTGATAAACTGATTAGAAACTAATTCTGAATAATAACCACTCTTTTGAGAAAATAATAAACGTGTTCCTGAAAAATTGAAGAGTGAAAGAGGCTAAATTTATTGAATAAATAATTTGCTATGAATTATTCACTCAGCTTTAATGCTTATAGCTATTACATTAAAATATTCCCCTATTTAACATCTAACGCAAACTAATAACAATTAAAGTCAGCCGCGGTGGAATGTTCTCAGTGAGTCACACTGTGGATTGTTATGCAGCCTAGCCACAGTGGAATGACCATTTATTAATCTGCAAACATGTGCAGCCTAATTGGTGATTTACATCCATCAGCCATTCAAAGTGCGGGGATTTACATAGAGATAGTGCAGTTGCTTTTCACTGTTATGAAAAAATCTGTTTATTCTGGTCCTGCATACTACCCATGCCAGCCAGACCACTGTTCGCTGGCAATTCTCCAAGCCAGACACACGGTTAACCCTCATGTCCATTAAAATCAGCAGTGAGATGCCTCTTGACTTCAGAAGACCCAACGCTTCACCCCAGGTTTCACCCCACTCTTAGGTGATAGAAGATGGCTTGACCAACATGGGCCATGAGATCGATGAAATGTAGACCTGTTAAGCAGTGGCTTTGACCCACTTTTATTGAACTCACCTAGTGGCTCTAACCCTTTTAAAATTAATTCCCTTCAACTAGCTTTAAAGCTGGTTAAAAATAGTCCCTCCTTGGGCAGTTCAGTGGCCATCAGCCTCATCACCCCTTCTTGTCTCCATGCAGGGCAGACAGCCTGCTGAGCTCAGGGCTACACTCCTTAAATCCTGTTCTGTCAGCTGAAAAATATCATTGCCACTTGCGCAGAGGGAAGGCCAAAACGCTTCCTAAATAAAACGTTTCTGCAGGAGCCAAAAGGTTGCTTGACTGTGGCTTTTCTGTGCCAGCATCTGGAATCGGTGTGAGAGCGAGCAGAAGTGAGCACATCTTTGGATACATCCTGAAGCGCTCCCTGTTCAGCTTGCCTTCAACCTATCCTGAGCTAACAAACACCAAGGCTGAAGGAATTTATTCCCCATAAAAATTTCAGCCTTCAGGGTCCAAGTTTATTTAGCTCAAGTGGTGGTAATTACCAGCCCATAAACAGGAAGTATACCTGCCGGTATTAATCCACTTAATAGAAGTTTATTGGATAACATTGACCATAATGATAACTAAAAGAGATATATAGCCCCATTAAATGAGGTTTAGTCTTCAACATCCACGAGTCTATCTAGCAGCTTTAGTGTAAGTTTTATCCCCCTTCTTCAGTACTTTACAGCCTTTTGTCCTTTCTCGCCTCTTCTCCAGGTCTGGTACTTTCTGTAGTGATGTTACAACAGTACTTTAGCTATCTAAAATTACAGCACTAATAAAAGTGCCATGAATAAAGGGAACATAAGCTCCCACTTCATCATTCTGGTTTCTTGCCTTGATCCTCTCTAACCACTTCACATTCCTCTTGCTGGGTACTCTTTTGCTTAGCCACCATCATCCTCTTCAGAATCCAATGAAAAATACTTTGTTGATAGACACAAAAAATAATTGTTATAACAGTCAATTTGGACCACCTAATCTTAAAAAGAGCACAAATCAGTGACTAAGGGAATAGACCTTGTGTTCTTTATTCTTGCAGCTTTGTGTGAAACCACAGTAACTAGGTGCCTAAAGACTTCTGAAGACTGCAGCCTTACTTTCTATCCACTCAGTTCCTCATTTTTAAAACACAAATCATTTTCCCACGTCCGTAAGTTGATTGTGCAGATAAATAAATGGAGATCATGAGATATTCAGATACCACAGTTAAGAGGATCAAGTGACTGCTGTGTGTGATTTATTGTCCTGGGGTCTTTTTTTGCAGTGGCTATTATCATATTCTTCAGGTGAGATATCTAAGAGGAAAACAGATATTTTTTTCTATGAAAGCTTCATCCTAATTTTTCAGTGTTATTTCATAACCTGAAATAAAATTTTGGATCCCTAGTAGCGTTCTGTCTATTGTATCTGGATGTTTTGTTAAGTCATATGGATCACCACTTCTATCTTTAATTTCATCTTCTTATTAGTATCCTGTAGCCATGAGACCTGTAAATGGGTTTGCTATTTTGCTGGAAAAAAGACTTGGGTTTTAGCAGTGTTGAAAGTTTTGCATTCCAAATTTGCAAACTATCCTTCTGTCTTTATATCTTGTTTAAGTGACATCTTGGTATTTTGTTTAATTTAGTCCAACGTAGTTCGTGAAGACAACATTTCCTTTGTTTAAACTTATGTTTACTTAGCTAATTTTATTTACAAATATGATGCTACGGCAAGTTTTGTACAAAGCTCTATTTTTATTCTCTTTATTCTGAGGAGTTCCAGTCTTACACTTGATCATAAATGCCATTAGTTTCTGAGACAAAGAGTATCTCAGGTCTTAATACACCATTTTAGATAGAGTGACTAGAACTAAACCGTATCCAGATGTGATACACCATTTGTGTGAAGAGCACTGTAACAGCTCCAGTAATATTTTCTAACCCATACTTCATACCCCCTCATGTCTAATTTGGCTTTTATATATCACTGCTCTGTGGGAAAAGAATTCTTCACTGGATCTTCCACACTGACTACTCAGATGCTCACAGTTAGGTGGTTCTAGTTTATTGATCCAACAGCCTCTTCTGACCATCTGTGGATTTTCTGACTGATGCTGAGTGAGCATATCCACCCCCGTCCATAGCCTCCAACTGCAGCAGAACAGGATGAGCTGGGGAGATCCTTGCTCAGCATGCACACGTGTTCTTCTCTCCCTCTGCAGAATTATGGCGAGAGGCAGTCACTGCTGGAGATTGTGAGCTGCAGCTTTTTTGGAGCCAGAAAATTTCCTAATTACATTGTTTGCACTAGACCACCAAAGTAAAAAAAGGCAACAACACAAAACTGAACTCCTGCTTAAAAGGAGCATTAAGAGGCCAAAAAAAAAAAAGAGTTCATTAAAGCAAAGTAATATCCTAAATAAAGCTAATGCACTCTCTCTTGTTCCAATGAGCTTCATGAATAATGGATAAACAAAGCTTCATCTGCTTTAATTAATCTGGTTTCAAAATTAATTTGACCCAACACAAAATTAGCAGTCAATTTAAAGCTTTAGTTGCTCAACAGGTTCAGGATATGCAGAGACTGGGTTAGCAGAAAGTGCTGTAAACAGCAAAGGGCAGTATTCTATTCCCTAAAGTAAAAGGCTTGGTTAATTAATACACCGCTACAGTGGGGGATGCATTTCCCTTGCCAAAATGTAACTTTACTCTGATGTTTTATTTGTAAATTTAGACTCTCTGGTTCAGATTCCCTTGTTTGCTCCAGAAAATTCCTGAATTTCCTTTAATGGATATTTATCCTCTTTTGGTGAGTCCTGCATTGATGCAGAACTGACGCTGCTGCTCTTTTTTTAGCAGTCCCTTCTTCTGCAGCACAGAAGTGGCTCAGGGAGACAAAAGTCTGCCTAACTGCTGGGTGGCAGATGCCCTTTCTTGATGTGGCTTGTCCCTGCAGGTGGGAGATGTGCTGACACACTAAAGCAGCTGCCAGCATCATCTGTTTTGGAATATTTGTGAAACCCTTCTGTCTCTGTCATCAGGGAATGGAAATGAAAAGCACTCTTCTGTCTTGGATCAGCTTTGGACCTCTCCTCAGTCTTCATCCTGCTCAGAAAAACTCTTGTGACTGTCCTTCCCAGCATCTGAGGGAACCTCTGATACAATGATGGCTCAGCTGTTTCCCCAGCCATGTCCCTGGCATGGGTGATCTAGGCAGACTGTAAATCCCATAACTTTTTTCATGTGTTTAGAAGATTCCTCATCCAAGGAAGACTCATGATCTTATGGTCTGCCTTTAGATTAGCTTTGCCCCACAACACAGGCATAAAACTGTTTCTGTGCAATAAAAGACTCAGTAGCCATACTGGTTAGGGCTTACTGGCATTGAGGAGGTGAACTACCTAATGGCATAAACAGTATTAGTGCCAAAGAGTTTCACACACTTGTCAAGTTTGCTTCAAAACTGTTTTTTTCAGCTAGTATAAATCAGCATACTTCACTGGCCTTGTGCTGATATGTAAGGTTACTCTTCAGCAGTTAGAAAAAATAATTTCTACCTGTTTGTGCCACTCTCCAGTTATCAGGTAGGCAGCTTTGTATGGGTTTTGCTTTGTAATTGTATGCAGTGTAACCGTTGCTGCTTGGGCCATTTCTGCATGGTGTCCTTGAGGAAAAGGGACTGATTGCATCCTTTAAATGCTTTCATGCAGTCAATCTCAATCTTTGGTGATAAAGTCTGGAGAAAAGCTGAAATTCACAGAAATGAATTGCTTTAGATTATCAGTGTCGTAAGTAAGCACTCAGGAATGACTTGCTATTGCAGATCTAAAAGAAATACTTGAAGCTGATGAACCCTTGTTTGCCTTGATGTTTTTAGGAAAAGATTTAAGTCAGTGAGATAATTTTATACTAGGGCTGGTGGACTACAATAATAAGTCCATGTTCCTTTAAAATTATTTTGCCATAAGAGCATATGATCCTCTTATAAGTAAATAAAAGTGAAAATCCTCAGTTTTTCAGAGTAATTATTGTCAAGAGTAAGGATCCTTCAAGGGCTGGAGAAAGAAATATAGTTGCATTTTTTAAAAAAATGCATAAACTCTGTCTGACGCTTTCTTCCAAGTAATTTGGGTAAGGAATAGCGTGAAAGAAGTTTGAAAGACATTAAAATGGCTTTGAAGTGGACTTTGAACTTCCTCTCAGTCAGCTGAAATTAGAGAGGCAATCTTAAAGCTCTTTGAGCACCTGTTCACTTATGTCTTCATAAATGGTGAAAAATGAAACTGTTTGGATGGTGTCTTCCTTTAAAGCTGGATCAACTAATTCCATTTCCAAAAGAGTGACAGAGCCTACAGCTGCTGCTGTTGTTTCTAATGCAGCAGTCCCTGGAAACCCTACTGAACTACCTGTTCCCATGCGAACAAGTTCCTCACCTAGGCGAGGTCATGAACTCCCAGGTCATGCTCACTGATACGGCGGAGCAAGTCCCAGGTGAAGGACCCTTCTTCACAGCTTTTAGGCCTGAGCAAGGGAGATCTTTAGGGAGACTAATGTGTTTTGCCTTTTTTTGCAGAGGAAATATGGTTTTGTATTGTTTTCTTGCATGTGACCCTTCTTGCCTCAACTGCAGCAGGGGATAGCAGCACAGAATAGAGCAATACCATTGCAATCAGAAAAGCAGTCCAATGGCAGTGTCCCTTGGACATCCTTTACCAATGGCCAACTCCATAAGCCCTACTGTCATTTAAATCAGCTGAGCAGGCTTGAATCGTTGCCTCATAGATGTGGAAGCAGCACTTCTAATGAGACTTTGGTGAAAACAGATTGTGAAAAAAAAAAAATCACCTGCCAGAGCCCTCAACCTTGATGAAAAACTTCTGAATGTGTTTGAAGCAGCATCTGAGCCCTGGGTGGGTTTCCTGGCTGAAGTACACAGCAAAGGGACTGGAGGAGAGCGATTAAATTGTGCAAAGGAACAATGCTTAAGGGATCTATTTTCTTATTGATTCATTGCTGCCATCAAAAAGATGGGGTTGCTAGGGAAATGAAAGTTGATGGCTTCTCCTCCATGGATTTATGGAGCAGAAGAGGATGTCCAATTCAAATGTGTTCTTTACGCATACACACACATAGATGTACACACACACACTGGTTTGCTTCTAGCAGAGATGATATCCCAGACTATGTAATGTTTGTTTGCTGAATTATGAGCTTACAGTCGGTCCCTGCAGATTTTCTGCCTGGAGGGAGGATCCATTTGCATGAGAGGCTGAGAGGCATGGAGCACATTTGGAAGGAAGGAGGAAAAGGTAAGGAAGACTCTTCTCTAAACATCAGACAGTGTGTGAGGACAGTCAGCTCCTTGTAAATGTAAATTAAAATGACCACTGCTTCATACCGCAGCAATCAGAAGGCTATTGAAATAGCCAGCAGTCAGCAGTGCACAGGGAAGCTGTATTCCACAACCCCGTGTATCAAATAAGAAGCAGCTTCATATTTGTCATCCCAGCTCTGTCCCTCCAAAATATCCCCTTTCCCTGGAGAAGAACTAGCATAGCAAGGGAAACAGTGTGAATAAGTGCTTGTAGGGGATATTCTGCAATGACAGCCTTATGCAAAATATCCTTCATCTTTGCTTTGGAAATGTCCAAGTCTCTCAGGACACCAAGCAGACAGCATTTGACCCTCTTTGGCAGAGCATCATCCATGGCTGCTCCCTAGAAGGAGAAGGTAATGATACAGCTTAAGGACTCAGCTGGCGTTTGCTAATGGTCTCACCAGGCCCAGTTTAAAGTGATCTTCAGGGCATGCTCAGTCGATCACTGTTTAATGATGCAGTTTCCTTAGCCTGTAAGAGAGCTGTGGGGCCAGGGCCTTATCCTGTCCTGGACTCAGTAGGAGATCACACAGTTCAGTAAGCATTCACCTAGGTAACATTTTCACAACCCCTGCCTTTTCATGGCATGAGTGCCAAGAGTACAGGAGGAGATTGTGTTGCTCTATTATTTGAGAGGTTTGAAGCCACCTGGAAAAATCAACAAGCTTTTTCAAAGTCGTGTGCTGTCAAATCTGGGTACTTAAGATGAGTTTCATAGAGTCAGGTATCTGTAAACAGTTCACACTCAAATGTGTAGATTTGATCCATTTTTGATGATTTATCCAAACCTGTGGCTCACCTGAGACTTTACTACTGTGACATCTGACTTCTTCACCTTATCATTATCCCTGAAAAAGTAGTTACTAATGAGTATTGACAGTTGTCAGCTTGCTTTTATTTCTAAGTGCCTGAGTGGAAGCTTTCAGCCACATGAACAAGGTAATAGCTTCAGATGATCCCCTGCCATGGTCTGTGTGCATGGTTAGCCCCCAGCTAATGAAAGATAAGTTGAGCTGTGTCTCAATATGTGAAGGCTGAGAGACCGCACATTAACTCGCGTTTGCCAAAGGGCAGGAATATGCATGAACAGTTACCGTGATTCAGCTAGTGAGCAGCCCAGGCACCTTTTAAAAATTTAGAAGAGAAGAACAGTACGTTCGGAAAAGGAAGTTCCTGTCAGCTACCTCAAATGGGTGTCCTTCTTTTGGTCTCAGGCCTTGAACATGTATAACAGGTTTAAATCTTTGTTGATTACTTACCTATGCCTAACTTGCATCTCTGTGTCAGAATATTCCCTGGGTTTTATGGTTATTTCCAGTCTGTTAAAGCTGCTCCCTCTGAACTTCTCTGAATTAATTTGAAGCAGTCTTTGGTCTTTTCTACAATGGTCCTTCTCCTAATGACAAGTACTGGAATCTCCAGGGATCATCAAAGCTTTTCTTACAAATTTGTATGGTTAAGTATTAAATAATCATGAGCGCTGGAGCTTAGATAAAACTCTCAGCTAGGGAGCTATCTCAGGTTTTGAGGTTGTGAGGGTTTTCCTGGGAACATTTTGGGTACATAGGAAAAAAGAACCAGTGCTGGGGAAAAAGGACTAGATTTAAAGAACTAAGCCAAGTTTTTGCTGGTGCATGAAGGACAAAGCCAAGCAGGAGAAGCCGCTTCATGTTCCATGGGTGGCTGATGGGGAGGATGCTGTTGAGGGAGTCAGGCTATTTGTAAACTCCACATGAGAAACTTTCTGTGGGACTGTAGGAAGAAACTCCCTGATGTTCTATCCACCAAAACTGGCAGCTTCTGGTGGACTTTTTATTAGCCTATTTAAACATCAAAAGTATCCCATGAGAGGAAGGTGGCAAAGCAATAAAGATACAGGTAGCTTGGATACAGAAAAGCTGGATGGAGTAGGAAAAAGAAAACTAGAAGACAAAGAAGTTAGTGCATTAGATAAAATATTATGCACTATTTTTACTTTTTCTACACTTGAGGACATGTCAAGCATCTGTGCAGTACAGCAGACACCTCCAGCTGAACAATCTGGCAACTTGTCTAGGACAAAGTTTCAAAAGTAGTTTGTTCTTGGACTCATGCCACCTTACTCTGATTCCTCCTGGGAGGTCAAAGGAGGTGACTGACAAGGTTGATAAGACTTTGATGTTAAATTCTCACAATTTCTAAACTTCTTCTGTTAGTATGGCACTGGATTTGTTCTCATATTGAGCTACTAGGTCAATCACTGAGACTGTACATCATTAACAATAATTTGTCACTTTTTTTTTAACTTCTTGATGCTATCACGAAGTCAAGACTTAACAGAATATTGTCTAGTCCTATCAGGTGAAGATGGGGGAAAGAACTGTAGATGCTGATATATTAGCAGATCCAGCAAATTGTATCTCTGGGCAGCAATCTCCATCAAACAAAACTCCTTCCTATGCTCTGCTGGATTATATCTGCAGTGCTTTCTTGCCCATGATCTAGAAATTTCCTCCTAGCATGGAAACAAGCACAAAATTAGAATGCCACATGCAATTGTTTAAGCACTCGCTTACTGTATTTAATACAGTTGTTACTAACAGACTTTTTTCAGGATGTCCTACCCTACATCCCTGATTCTGTAGCTTGTTACACTGTTTGAATGGGATTTTATACCACTTGTGAGGCCTGAAGTCTGTATCCTGTAATTAAGTATCACCCAGTACGCTCTACTGGGCCTAGGACTATAAAGTCTGGGACGGGACTTAAGATGTTAAGCTCCTCGCTAGCTCCTATTGACAGCTGCAATTTCCATTGTTCTTTCCTTATTTCCCCTGCTCAGTGCAACCTTATGAATCCACATGAACTGTGTCTGGCTCAGGTGGAGTTAATTTTCTTCATAGAAGCCTGTGCTGTACTCTGTTTTGGATTTGTGATTAAAATGGTGTTGATAACACACCGATGTTTAGCTGTCACTGCAGTGCTTGCACAACACCAAGGGTTTTATTTTTCCCCACTCTGTCCCTTGCAGAGAGTAGGCTGGGGTGGGCAATAAACTGGGAGGGGACACAGGCAGGACATCTGACTGAAACTGGGCAGAGGGGCTTTCCGTACCACATCACAATGTGCTCAACATTAAAAGCTCAAGAAGAGGAAGGGGAGAATGCTTGTATGGAGTTTGTCCTCCAAAGTAACTGCTAAAATGCAGAGGTCCTGCATTCCATGAAGTGGCAACATCTGCCTGCTGATGGCAAGTAGTGAACCAATTTTTCCTTGGCTTTGCTTGTGCACACACCTTTGCTTCACCTATTAAACTATCTTTATCTTGATTGACAAGTCTTCTTGCCTTCATTCTGTTTCCTCTCCATCCCATGAGAGGCATGAGTAAGTGAGTGGCTATACAAGTGCTTAAGTGCTGGCCAGGGTACACCCTCAGCACCATGCAAATGCCAGGCCTTCACAGTGACCAGCAAACATGTTGCTCAAAGGCCACTGTCTGTGGCAGCTGACTGCAGTAAGCTGTCACAAGCGCAAGCTGGTAGAGCCATGCCTGGAACTCCTTTTGTATTTTAGTGTGTAAGAAGATTTTTCTTTCACATTTATGTGTCCTGCCAGGTACATAAATCCATGTCTGATGGACATACGCAACAGTTCAAGCTTCCAGTATCATCTAAAATAAGCTTTTCCTGTTCTGCCACTACTAGATATTTCTCACACTTAACTATCATTGACCCCGTTGAGTGCTTTTAGTTGCTGCCGCCTAGGTTTCACAGCTATTTGCTGTGAATGTGTTGATGTAAAACATGACAACTCTTGGTTTAGATCCATAGGTAGGAGAGCTCGAAAAATGGTTTTACTATGCTGATGTTCTTGATTTCTTGTCCCAAGAGCTATATAGCAGAGTCAAGTAATCAGGAAATTCAAATATAATGATGTTGCTCTCTCCAAATGGGCATTCCTCACCTCCAAATTCAAGTTTGGAAATGAATGAATGAAATACCAGACTGAAGGCTTAGGAGAGGACCCCTTGCCTTGTAATACCAAAGCTGGAATTTAGCAAAATTGCATGCTTCTGTAGCTTTTCAGTTTTGAGTATGTATGAGCTAAAGCCATTGTTTTGGAGACCCCGGGAGCTGTAGCATGGGATAAAGACTTATTCTCTCTCTGTGTTCATGAATCTCCTTCTTAGGGACACAACCTTTCCTGGATTCTTTGGTCAGCTACAGATCCTTCAGGTTTCCTGAACAATTTGTTACCTTGACTACACCAAA
Source organism: Eurypyga helias (assembly GCF_000690775.1). NCBI lineage: Eukaryota > Metazoa > Chordata > Aves > Eurypygiformes > Eurypygidae > Eurypyga > Eurypyga helias. Next base: position 237,785 of record NW_010244268.1, read on the forward strand.
TAAAGAACATTTGTGAATATCCATGAGAAAAGCTACACCGCAATAGATCCAAGCTTGGTCTATTGGATCAATCCTTGATCTATTGATGTCCCACAGTTATTCTGGGGCCAGTGTTTGGAGGTTTTTTTTAATATGGAGGTTGATGACCCATCTTCAATCCTATGTAGAATCACACCTTCCCAGTGATCTTGTCAACTCCTCCAGTCCTCCTGTGAGGTCAGAGTCCAAAAGAAGCTCTTGTCCTTCTAGAGGCATTTCAGTCTCCTAAGCAGTAAGGGGTGCATGAGGCATTCCTATGCCAGATGTTTCAAAGCTCTGTTCCCAAGAGAGGCCATGAACATTTTCAGAATTCTTCTTTGTGCTGACAGACCTAAAAGCTTTCTTTGTTTTTTTTTTTATTCCCCACTACCTTCTTTGTAATTTTTTGGAACTAAAGTAGGAGAGCTTGTTATTCTTCTGATCACCTCAGAACAACTTGTCAAGATTAAGTCTACCTCCTCCTCTTGTATCTAGTACACCATATCATCATATGTGTGTATACCTCCATGAGCCTGCTTCTGGATGCCTGCTGCCTTTGATGTGTTTAGCACTGGAAACTGCTGGGTGGGAAAGACTAGTGTTTGTTTCAAACTGCCTGGCACCAACTTCATAGGGCCAGACTCCAGCTGGCTCTTGCAATTACCTCTGCTCTGTGTTTTGGAACGTGAGAGCAACCCACACATTAATTACATCTAAGACAAATAGCCAGAGGCAGTGCTTTCTTACACAGCCCTTGAAGACTAGACTTAATAGGTTCTCAACCTACAGTCTCTCTAGGAATAGTCCAAGGAGGATTTATTTATCACTGTGATGGCATTCATACCACTTGAACATGGGACTCTTAATTTGCTTCAGATCTCCTTGGGACATGTACCACGCTGTTTGGTGATGGATGGGTGAATCTACAAGAAGCTAAAAGAGAATCCTTTCTGTGCAACTCTATTCCTAAAATCTGCCAATCTAAATAAGTAATAGATAAACATCAATAGTTTGGGCCTTGCTCCAGTACTGTACATGTTTTGGATTAAGCCAGTCTTCAGAGACTCCTGACTGGATCACTTCCTATTTGCTATTTTCCAGGCCACATTGAGGAACTTCAGTCAATATAGCCCACTGTGTGTTGTGGGCTTTCTCACAAGAGAGCCAGTGAGCCATTTGGGAAAATCTTTAGACAACGTATCTCAAATGTTTAACAGTGACCTGGCTCCTAGTCAGGCAAGCGAAACTGTGCCTAGAACTTCTCCTTGTAGGAAGCCACCCCAAAGAAGACCAAAAATCTTTTAAACTCAAAGAACCTGGTTTTTATTAGGCTATTAATTAGAACAGATTTTTACTCAATGACTAGGAAAAACAGCCTAGAAATAATGTTTATACACAACTGTCCCCTTGATTACTGTGTGTTTGCAGGTACTTGCTTCAGTGCTTGGTTTCAGCCTGCACAATAGCTTCCAGATTTGCAGCTGATTCTGCAGTATTTTCTGGTCCCTGGGAAGTGTCTCATTCCATCATGTATAAGGCTTGGCTGTGAGTCTTTCTCATGTTCCTCTCAGCTGTCTCACTGTCTCTCCATGAACTCTTTCCTATGATCCTTATTTTCTTTTTCTGCCACACACCCTGGTCTAGATTATCTCTTCCCTGAGAGGGGTTGTCTTTCCTCCCAGAAGACTTTACCTAATTTATATTCCCATTTTTGAGTGCACATAAAATGCAAACATCAGACAAACCATAAAGAATACTATCACCATTCCTGGATGGGTTTTTATCTTTGGTTGGTTTTGGTTTTAACTGTTATTGTAGTGGACTTATTTTGCCAATTAGCTGGCAGTAATTGGGAAAATCACAAATATTGACAAATGTCATATTCCAAAGCCATATTCAAACAGCTATTCACCGCATGAGGTTGAAGATATTAATCAGCATGAGCCCATGTAGAGAAAGACGTCTTGTCGTGACTGTGAACAGATCTGACCAGCAGACTTTTTCCTGCCAAGGAACAAAAAACCCTCAGTGGAATCCCTGGATTTCCCCCCCACCCACCCCCCTACTCAGGAGTTTTCAATTGCTTTCTTGAGAGAAATCCACAAAGTTTTGACCGTTACATAAAGCATCTTCTTAGGACAAGAGGAGAATACTGTAGTAAGGCTCTTGCAGATACCCATTTCTGTCTTTAAACTTGCCCTTCAGCAAAGACATTTTTTTAGATTACTATTATTTTAATTCCAACCCTTGTTGTAGGATCCTCCCCAAAATAAATCTTTGTAGTCCAGGGCTTGTGCTCCTACTCTGTTCTCTGGAGACTGTGTTTCCTAGTAACCAACATCCCTGTACTGGGAGCTCTTGCACATTTTTCACTGTATCTTGAGAAGGGAAAAAATCAGTTTTATTCAATAAATAGATTCTGACAGGAAAAGTGACCTAGGCATCAAACAAGCAGGCAAGGAAAAAGCAGGCATACTGTTTCTATAAAGTCAAAGTGAGGAGGAGGACACAGGGGTGGTGTGTTGAGAAAAAGCTACAGAAATGTGAATTATTTGGAGGTAAATATTTAACATGGTAGTTTTCCAAAAGGACAAGATACAAAGACCCTGGCTTACAACTGTCTTATGTTTTAGCCCCAGCCAGCAACTAAGCACCACACAGCCACTCGCTCACTCCCCCCCAGATGGATGGAGGACAGAATCACAAGACTAAACATGAGAAAACCCATGGGTTGAGATAAAGACATTTTAATTGATAAAGCAAAAGCCGTACATGCAAGCAAAACAAAATAAGGAATTCAGTCACTACTTCACATTGGCAGGCAGGTGTTTGGCCATGTCCAGAAAAGCAGGGCTCCATCACGCATTAATGGTTACTTGGGAAGGCAAAACACTGTTAGTACAAATGTCTCCTCCCTCCTGCTCTTTCCCCCAGCTTTACATGCTGAGCATGATGTCTTTGAGGCCAGCTGTCCTGGCTGTGTCCCTTCTCAAATTCTTGTACACCCCCAACCCACTCACTGGTGGGGTGAGGAGCCGAAAAGGCCTTGACTCTGTAAACACTGTTCAGTGATAGCTAAAACATCCCTGTGTTACCAACACTGTTTCTAGCACAAATCCAATAGCCCCATACTAGCTGCTATGAAGAACATTAATTCTGTCCCAGTCAAAACCAGCACAAACTGGAACCCTGTTATGGTATTAGTAGAAACACATTGCTAAAGTAAATTTTAAAGGGAATAATGAAATATACTTCAGAGTCATAAGAAAACATTTTCCCCAGGTCTGGGAGTTGTTTTGCTGAACATTCCAACTGCATTCTTCCTTTCTTCTCTCAACCCCTTGAATATTTCTGGAAGACCAAAAATGCAAATTTCAAAAATATTTTTATAACTGATATAAGACATCAGCCAATGGCTTTGCTTTTTCATTTCTTGTGAATTGTCCCTGGTTTTAGAAATAGCTAGATGTTCTTCTAAGAGCATCTCCCTATTTCTCCTGGTGGAAACAGAAAACATCTGGGTCTAGGTTTTCATGCTGGGACAAGATCTAGAGTAATTATGCAACATTAAACCACTAAATTTACTCTAGGTTAAGAGACTGACCAGGTAACTTTGAGGTGTCTCAAACCATTAACTGGGCACTCCATCAGAGAAAGACACTAAATACTAGATTTTGGAAAGAGAGCATCCCTATTGTTTGTTTTTACCGTATCTAGTGGAACAGTATTGCAGGCACAACTCGAGCTCTTAGATATTATTGTTACTTACATACTCTGCTAATAGCAATGTTATAGCTGTTTATAATTCTTTTGACTGTCTACTTTAAATGTGGACCCATAAGCTTTGTTATAAAAGTTATTTTTGAAGACTTTTTTTTCCCTTTAAAATGGAATTGTGTCTCTGCAGTAAATGTACGTTTCAGTTCTCCAATTGAATCGTTCTGTATTATTGCTTGCACAAAAGTTAAAACTATGGTTTAAATGTGAGCAGTAAATCTTATATTCAATTCCCTTAACCTTGGATTGTTTTCTAGTTATAAGGAATAGCCACTTGGGAGGAGGAGAAGTTTAACTTAATCTACCTTTGGATAACACAGTACTGCTACATATAATATAGATGGATCACAAAAAAAAAACAAACAAACAAACAAAAAAAAAAACCCACACACCAAAAAAACCCGCTGAGTGCTTTTTGCAGACCAAAAAAAAAAAAAGGCTTGCATCTAATTCAGTTAATTCTACAGTAGGGATTCTCAGTCTGTTTTGTATTATGTTCCTGTTTTTCAGATAGATGATTGCTTCTGTTGCAGTGGGTCCTAATTTTTTTTTTTCTGTTTGGTTTTTTTTGAGCTCTTTGAAGGCAGAGGCTGAATTTCAACTGTAAGACATGCCTCTCTGGTCTACTTACTGTCTTATAAGGTTTCAGCAAGGTAAGACCAGGCCTGCCTTACAATCTACTTCACACTTTTTAAACAAACCTGCATGCCCTGGGCCTTCTATGCACTTGGCAATATGCTAAGTGTAGGGCTATCGAAAGTTCCTGACATTTCTACACAATTCTGTCTGCTCCCTCCAGGGTTCCCAAATGCTATGCTGTAAGCACCTCACCTAGACTGAGACACCAGTTGCTTTGTCGCAATGAATTTAGGCCTTTGAGGAGATGAACTACACCAAGTTTTCTTGTTTGCTTTTTATGAAGTTTGATACAGTGCTTTCGGAGAGCTCATGCACAAAACTGGACAACTGGTCCCAATAGATTTGGAAAAGAGCAATGCTGGAGCTGAAAACAAAGGTTAATGGTAAATGACAACATATTGATATAAATATTGTGGGTATGTAGGGCACTGGTCTTCAGTCTCCAGCAGGTGTGAGAAGGGGAGAAACTATCTCAATTTAGGACAGCATAGTCCTGAAATTTGCACCAACAGTTGTAATACAAACTCATATCTCATTTACTAATGTCAGAAGAGACCTGTGCAAACATTGGGCAGCACAGATAGAGATGCTGTGTCACAGTACAGAACTAGCAACCCTCTGTGAGATTCTGCTGGGAACATACAGGAAGTATTTGCTACTGTTCTAGACATCTTCTTACGAGGTGGATGCAGACAAGTTTCTTCAGAGTCTGTTTCCATGAGGATGTTCTGGAACTTACTTATTATGGGAGTTAATCAAAATTATCTAAAGGTATGAATTATACAGTAGATTAATTTGATCTGCCTTCAAACTCTCCTCCACATAAATAACATGCCAAATGCCAGAGGGATATGATAACTGTCTACGAGCTTATTGTGAATGCTGTTTTTACAACTCCCTGCATAATGGGGCTCTAGCCCATAACTGAAGCTGCTACCCAACATAAACAAACAAAAAAAAGAGCTTCCTCTATATTCACAGCTATTAAGTACTAGCAGAGGAGGAATTATCTACCACATTCAAGAAGGGTATGATTAGATGAAATGGGGCTGGATGATTCTCAAAATGTCCTAATATAATGATATAGAACAGTTCTCTTAGCAGTGAACTCAATTACCTCCCTTCAGAGAAACATGGAAGCGAATGCTGAAAATCGCTCTTAAGAATTTCCAGGATGTTTTGGAAGTATATGGACAAATAGGAGACTGTGGAGTACATGAACAGCCTTTCACAGCTCTCAAATCTTTAGGGTCCTTCAAAGAATGGTGCTTCCTCTAGAATCACAGGTATGGCTACTTCTCCTGACAATGTACCCCTGGGATGAATAACGTATAGTGCTACAGAGGCCAAGCTTCCCCTTTTTCCTGTTCTCATATGCTGGACGCTATGGATTCACCCAACTGAAGGGCCATCTATGGAGTTCCAGAAAGCACAGGCCAGAAAAACTTTTCTGCTTCCTAGGCACATTCCTAGCATACAGAAAAGAATGCTCCAGACCTTCAGTAGGATGTTCAGATAGCTTAGCAGGTAACAAAACACTTTCTACTTGAGGCTCAGAGCAGAGGGAGAGTTGTGTCTAGGTGGCCTGAAGAGTCTGCTTCCCTCTGCAGCTAGTTCTGCATGCAAAGAGCTGTCATCCCTGAGTACAGTCAGTACCATCTGCTGCTGGGTGTGTATGTCACATTTGTTGGTCTGTTGATCATTGATCACCAATTAGAAAACTTGGTCAGAGCAGCTACTCAAGCGAGAAGGCCAAAAATATTATGCAGGCAGCCCACATCTGTCTGTGCTTGGGGATAGCAGGGTGAGACAGGCTAAGAGGCCAAAGCACACAGGGCTCCAGGTTATCGTGTTATTTCTTTTTTCTGTGTTTCTAAAAGTTGGTGGTTAATCATTGTCACAGCATGGTGTATTATGGATATGTGAATTGCTGTTGGGTAAAAGGCAGGGGGAGAAGGGGAAGATTGTCTTAGATTTTGGCAGCAGAAGCAAAATTTTTGGGCACCTTGCAACTGACTCCTACTTTCCACTCCCTGTGTCATTCCTCAGTCTACCAAGTGGACTTCTGATCCACCCATTGAACAGAGTCTATATTTTCAGCAGGCTGAGCAGCACACTGGCAGAATCACTCGGTCATCCGGAATCATAGTTGCCAACACAGGGAGCATTGTGCTAAGCTCTGTGTACCACTGCAGGGTAAGGATAAAAAGGAAAAGGATGATGTGGGGATGTCAGTCTCCTGCTGCCATGTATTCTTCCACTGTGCAGGTGGAGCATGGGAGCTCAGATAGTTTACTACGAAATGTCTAATCCCACTTTGTGCATCAAAGGCTGAACACCCCAAAGAGTTAACACTCAGCATTCCAGCCCACTTTTAAAAATACCAACCCTATAATTTCACTGTGCCTCAGTTTGCCCAGCTGAGAAAGGGGAGGATGATGTGTCCACGATGAAGTTTAATGTATTCATTTTTGAAGTGCTTGGAGTGCTGCAGAAGAAATTTCTTTGATTCTGTGAAAGCCCTGAATGATAGAATTACAGAGAATGTTATTTGATCTCCTAATCTCCTACTTAACTATGAAATTTCTCCTTGAAATTCCTACAGAAAGTCCATAGCTACTTGATTATCTGGAGGGTACTTCTTAAAAAGTCTTCTGGGTGTGATTTAAAGTCTACAGATCATCAGAGACACCACCATTTTTTTTTTCTTCTAAATACTTTAGGGTTAAGAAGCTAATTAGTTAAGTGGAAAGTGGTTAATGGTTAAATACCTTCATTTCATAATGTCTTAAAAATGTCTTTTTTCCAGTCTGATTTTAATTTCACCTCAAAAGTACAACTATCAGGTATTAATTCTCAAATTTTCTTCTAAAAGGCATGTGGATATCAAAAGGGGCTATTGCTAGGTGATTAGAAATTGATCCCTTAAACAGGAAATGTTTTGGTTTTTAATGTGCTAAAATTCAAACATAAATTATTGTACATACTGAAAATATCCCTGTTGCTTATCCTAGCTTCGAGACAATACAGTGAAGTACAAACTACAAAGTTGCCCATACACCTAAATAAGCCTTCAACACCCTATAATCAACACATTTCAAGACACCAAATAGATCAATCATTTTAGTCCTCACCATAAGCAAATTCTTCTGCTTCACCAGCTTAGCACACTATGAGAAAACCTATCACAGTCTGACATAGCTTGATGTACCCTGGGACGTGTTTCTTTCAAAATATGTTCTACACACTTAATAAACAACATATAAAGTCAACAGTAGAAATCCAACAGTGCATTTCCATTACAGCACAAAACTAGAGGCATGGGAAAGGTTGTGTGGGAGGTGTAAATACAGTGATAGTGAGTGATGAAGAATTATGCAGCACTGGAGAACTGAACCTGTTAACTCTTTCCTTCAGACTTTGTATTTTGGTTTTATGTGGGTTTTTGTTCTTAAAGAAGCAGCACTTTTGCACAGAATGTGTAACAATAGTCCTGATTCTTTTTTATTTGATTGCCACTTTTGTTTTTTACATCAATACTTTTTTTTTTTTTTAAACTTCTTTAGCTTTTACATTTCAGCATCTTTTCAGTTTTAGTGGTGTTTAGCATACGCATCTAAATGAACAGCTGGAAACTATTTGCAAGTGGAATATCCTCCTCCATTGTATCAAACCCTGAATCACTGGCTCCCTCAGGAGTGGTTACTGAGCTGTTTTATCAGTGGTGTAAATGTGTTATTTGGCTGTGTGATTGCTTACCAGTGACAGCAACAGGTTCTGGGTGAGCCTGCTGTAAGGATGAATGAGTCAGGGGCACAGTTAATGGAGAATTTATCTTGAGTCCTGTCACACCAGCAAGAAATAATTCAAAAAAGGAGTAACAAAGAGCAGAGGGCTTTTTTTGTTTGACTCAAAAAACGTTTTTTTTCCTAGAAGCTTGAAACAGAGAAGCAATGGATTTGGTTTTGAGAGAAAGAAGAAATACCTGCAGAGGGACTTCTTGCCAAGTTTCATGCAGGAATACCAAATTCTGATGGCTGGAAAGCAGGGAGTAAATACAATCAGGTTGAAAATAAGATAGCAGTTTGGAAGATTGAGGGTCATTATCAACAGAGATACCAAGCCTGATGGTAACTTCTTCACTTCCGACACTTACGTAAAGCTCAGGTTTTTTTCCTCAGTTTAAGCTGGAATTGCTGCGAGAAGCTCCACATTTCTAACCTGAAGTCAGATTTGGTGACTCCTAATGGTCTTATATGGAGGTTTGATCTATGAACCTGTTCCCTATTGGTATTGGCCTGATATTGCTACTTCTCGGTATAAGCCCACATGTTTTTATCATCTTTCAGGCTAAAAACAAGTTAGGGTCACCAAGATAAAAGCAATGATCAGAATAGGGAATGAAATGTAAATAAAGCAATGCATTACTTTAATAACATTCCTAAAAGCATTCAGACAAATCACTTTTGGCTTCACAATTCATTGTGCTCTTTGCAAAGGAGAGGTGTTCTTGGGTGACCCTTCCAACACATGAAGGTGAAAAAGGGTCTTTGGCTGAGATCCTTACTGCAAACTAGGACCAACAGGGCTGGTTGGAGGTCCAAGAGAAGAGGCTCAAGTAACAGAGTTTACCCTGACTGAGGCTCAGTGGCAGTCTCGCATCTCATCAGTATGGTGCACACCATCCTAGCACAGCCATGTGGGAAGGGCTCATCTGCTTTCTGTTTGGAAGTAGTCACTGCTGTTTGTCTTTCATTTTTTCATAGACATCACATTGTCCATAAATCTGGTATATGTATTGTGGAAAAAAATCATGGATGATACAATCTAGAGATCCCATACATGAGAAAATGGATGCAATGTGTAGCGTAATAAGAAAACAGAAAAGAAGGAGCATCAGTAGAAGAAAAACATGTAATGCCTAGAAGTCTAAGTTAATAAAAGCACCAACCTGTCTGGGTTTTGGTGCCATTTAATGTCTATATTAAAATTTCCAATGCAATGCTAATACTTCCCTTCCATTTCTTCTATGCATACCACCTCCCTAAATCAAGTTTTGTTAAGTAGCAAATATCATTTCAACAAAAGCTCACAGAGACAGAATTTATAAGAAGTAAAGATTTATCAGTAATGGAGATTAAAAAGCACTCCAATGTCTTTAAAAATATGCTAATAGTGCTTCCTTTTCTTTCCTCCTGCATAAAAGCATTTAAAGCTATAAATCCTGGGGAATCTGTAAGGGAAGGAATGTAATTAAGTTTCTTGTAAGATTTCCTCATGGCACACAGAGGACCATAGGAATTCCTCTCTTTTGGGATGCCTGGCTTCAAATCTACAGGCACACATGCAAGAGGTGCTTATCACCTGCAGAACCTTTCCTTGTTTACTTCACAGAGATGAGTACCCCAAATGGAATGACTCCCTGCTTTCGCTGAAAAATTCAGTTCCGTTGTAAGGAGGGAGTCGCCAGCATCTGAACGGACAAGTTGAGCACATGAGTTGTGTTTCCTTACGGAAAAAGCCAACCTGACACCAGACTGCATTAGCAAGAGCGTAGCCTGCAGGTCAAGGGAGATTTTTCCACTCTGTTCAGCACTTATGAGGCACCAAAGGGGATTCTGATTAGACACTGGGGAAAAATGTTCCTAGTGGAATGATAGGAGTCAAATGTGGTGACAATGGTCTAGAGAAAAGAGTGGGGTGGCTTAGCAGTTGTGGAACAACAGAGACTGTGCTTAATGACACCCTCTTAGAAGTTTCTTGCTTGCTGCCTTGCACCTTGAGTGCTTTCACAGCTTGTAGCTTGGGGCATTGTTATCTCCCAAGCGGAAAAGGCCTGGTAAATTAGTGGTGTCATCATAGGGGTTTGTTGACTTAATTCAGAACCATGGACAAAGTGGAAGCTTGCCTGACACATGCCTTCTAGAGGTCTTTCTTTGTGAGTGACTGTTCTTGATGTATTGATTTTTGTTTTCCTTCCTATTTTCCTTCCAAAAATCAATGCTATGTTTGATGATTTTTTTTTTTTTTAAAACACAGACAAGATGTGCCATCAGAACAATAGCACAAAGGAAACATGTAAGAATAGTCATGAAGAGTCTTTATACAACTGAAATCATCCTTCACTGCCCTCACCCCCCAGAAGGCTTTATTTTTCCTTTAGGTTCCTTTCTTTCCCTGCATTTAACACACGCACCTTCCGGTGTAAAAGTGGTTGGGAGATCTGACAGAGGCTGTAATACCCACAGGTACTTAAGTGGTAGCTGTGGAAGGGAAGCTGACCCTGCAGCAGTAATACTCCAGCAGCCAACACAGAATTCTTTGGGACCCAGGGGAAGCCTGGCAATGCAATTTGACTGCACAGCATCATAAGCACACCTGCATGACATGTCCTGAAGAGAATACACAACTCTCAAAATGAACTACAGGATCCTAGTCCTCTACTGTTACCTTTAGAAACTTGTCATCTCAGTCTCTGCTTCTAAAGGGTGCACACTTTACCAGGTTCCAGCCATGGGGAGGGAGGGAAATTCATAGGCAAAGTCATGGTTGTGACTTCTCCTTTTGAGGAAAGTCAAAATGACTGCACCTCTGAGCCAGATTCCAGTCTGCTCCAGTACTTAACTATCAGTCTTCCACCTTGATGGGGGAAAACCCGGAGAGAGAGGCTGCTGAGCCCTCTTTCTTCTTTCCACCTCTCTGTAGGGGCAAGTCAGAATCAATGCTTACACACCATTTGCTTAGAGACAAGCTTCCTTGCCCAGTCTGCTAATTTGCATGCCACTTCTTACTGTGCCACCACCGTGACAAGGTCATGGCTTCCCTATGGCTTGTATCCATCTGTATTCTGAGAAGCTGCTTAAAACTGACCCAGAGATGAAATAACCATTAGGATGCCATCGACCCCATTTTATGAATTCACTAAATGCTGTGAATAAAGATATAGATTTTATTGTCAGACTGCACAAACAGGGCCCTCCCTGAGATATTGGAATTGATGCTGGCTGAATCTGAAGTGGCTGGAGAAATAAGCAAGCATGGAAAGCGTCTGGCATTTGTTTCAGAGATGTGAGAGGAGACCCCGGTGATAAATCATGTGTTGAAACAAATGAGAGTTAGCAAAAGCCAACAAATCAGTTCTGATTTGTCTTCCAGGAGAGGATATAGATCTTCTGTGATTCTTAGGGGGGCTAGAGGGTCTTGCTCTTGATTTTCTTATCTCTGCCCTAATAGTTCCCCATTGCTGCTTGTCCCGAGGGACATATTTTGTTCAGGACTAATACATATAAAAGGAAAGGTGGGAAAACACTGCATTCGGTAAACTTAAAGAATAAAGAGCATGGTTAAAGGAGAACCTGTTAAAGTTGAAATTGCCAAGAAGAATAGTGTAAGTTATAAAGTCACGCAGTAAAGTCAACAGTTCAAAATGAGTCGTCTTGCAAATGACTGACAAATACAGGCTTTCTATGACCCACCAGTGTGAGAAGAATAAAGAGCTGTGATCCCAAGATATACTGAGGCAAGGTTAATGCCAAGGACTATAGTTTGGCAGAGTGTCCAGTTCTGGTTAGCCATGATGAGAATGGATTAATTTAAAGTAGAACAGGCACAGAAACAGACTGCTAAAACACAAGAGGAACACTGAAGCCTACCCCTGGATAAGACAAGAATTAAGCTTGACTTATTTAGCTCTTATTTAGGGCTGATAGACAATGTGATAGTTGCCTATCAATACATCATGTGGACAAATATTGTAGGAAGGGGGACTACTGTCTACCTAATCTAATGGATGTCAATACAAGACCAAACAGTTATAGAGGATGGTCCCTAGTCAACAGCATGATGTGGGAAAGGAAAAAAACCTCAACCCTTAACAAAGTTGGTACTTGACCATTCAGTCTACATAAAAGAATTATGGCCTGGTTTACAGTGATAGATTTAATGTAGATTAAATAATCCAAGTGGCTCCTTTCTGTCCAACTTCCCCTCTGCTAAGAAAATCCAAGAGAAACAGATAAGATTCTCTCTGCTGGCCATACCGTATCAGCTAGTTCCTTCGGCTCCCCCTGTAACAGTGAAAACCACATATGCCAACAGGCTTTCTGCAAGACCCGCAGACTTTGGTTTCATACAAAAGCTTTATGCTGACTTTCTGATACAAACCTTTCTGGCCTGGAGATCTTGGGAAAAGTCAAAGACCAAGTGAGGTCCCATGAGTCTAATAAAATGCACTGGGATAACCATTCTTTGTTTCAAGGAGCAGGTATCACAGCTGATTAGACACCAACTTTAAAAGAGTGAAAATAAGTAAGACTACTATGTACATCCAATGCACCATGATGTGTAGATCCAATTCAGACATTTGTTTTTACATACTCTATTATCTTCCAAAACTGAAGATATTCATGAAGGTCAAGAATGTCTCTAAGTTCAGCATTTCTCAGACAACAAGGAAACACCTTAAAGAAATGTGGCTGTCTCAATTTAATAGTCTTTAAAATTATTTAATCATCAATTCCAAAACCAGAGAGAGTCACACCATAGAAACTGAGCTACCAGGCAAACAATTGCAAGCCCACAGACTAAGTTAAACCATTTAACAGGACATTTCTTATACTTTGTCCTTCCCAACAGATAAGCAATAGATACTCGATCAATTCTATAGCCAAAACCAGGATACCTTTTTAATAGCTATTAGGCTGTCTCCTCTTCTTTATCCCACATCCCTGCAAATGCAAGTTTTCTGCTGTTTTTAAGGTAATGCTTGACTTGGGCAAGAGAACCGCATATAATATTTCTAAAAGAGCAGCCCATCTAACTGCAACATTTATAGGTTTTCCTGCATCTATATGGGATGATGACAGATAAATGGATGAAAAGGTAGCTTAGTTTCACTAGTTCATCTATATTTGCCTATGGGGAAACTCTGCAAAGTAACACCATACCATAGCACCTGGAAAATCACAACCAAATTTCTGTGTCTTCAGTACAAGGCCAAGCTAGAAAATTCACTTTCTCTACCTGGGACAGAAATGGTTTTCTCATAGACCGATTTCCTTTAGGACCTTCAGTCCATTACTATGCTTATTGCTTGCATAACCAGCGGCACTTGACCTAGAAGAATAATGCGGTGATCATGTTGTATAAACATGATAGAAAAGCATGTTCCCCTGCCTCAAAGAATGTGCAGTCCAAGTATAATAAGAAACAACAGGATTTTCACTTTTGAGGCACAGTTAACATTCTCCTTTCCTCACTCATTTGTCAAAACATAAGTATGGACCATCTGGATTCCAGAAGGAGAACTTTGCATGCACACTCATCATGAAAGGATAAAGTTTGTGTGTTTACCAAAAATCACCTATAGGCTTTAGAAGCACTATCTAATCTGTATCCCCAAAACAGATGCAAAATATTGAGGGTCCCAAGAGCTGTAAGTGTCCTGTCCTCTTTTATTACAGTTCAGTTGATGTGGATACTTTGATGAAAAATAGGCATAAATGTAAATCATTATCATCAAAGGAACAAGGAACTAAGTGGGTCTCCTTTTCTTTAGTGAAGTCTATCTTTTTACTCTCTCTAGATAAACATGACACTCTGGACTTTACTTCTTGAGTTCTAACTGCTAGTTCCTACATTAGATACAGAAACTAGGCTTCATGACTGCATCCTCCTAAAAAGAGTAGTGTTTTAAGTGCACATGACATTGTAAGAACTCAGAAGGAAACCATCTTTTACAGGGATTATTTATGGCTGATAGCAGGATGATGAGGTGCTGTGATTGGCAAGACTCGCTTCTGCAGTGCTGATTCCAACAGATGCTTACAGCACTTCTGCCATAGTAAAGGAATGTGCTTTGCATAGAGCACAAGGAGGTAACTAAACAGCTTTCAGCAGAGTAAGAAAAAGCCACTTTAACAATGGCTGAGAATTTGTGGACTACATTCTTCAGCATGGTGTAAGAAAGCAGGAAGGAGCAGTGCTAAGGAAGAGAGAGCCTGGAGTCCTGCTGCCACCAGCACCAGTGACTGCTGCTCCCTTCGCCTCTTCCCATCATTGTTGACCCTCACAAAACTGGCACACATTACCCTTGGGTAATATCTGGGAGAGATCAGTAGGACCAGAAAAGCTTTTGTCCAGTTTCAGTCAGGTGTGAAAGTAGTAGCAGTCTACAGTCATGACACCTTCCATCACATTCTGTGAGAATGGGTATTTGGGCGGAGGAAAGAGCAATGGCTATCAGAAAGCTAATAATATCATCATCCATTGCTGGAGTCCAAGCTACCTCCACAAGGATGACACATAAGGAATTTTCCAGCCCTGCTGAAATCTGCTACTGAGGCTGACATATGAGACAGCAGAAAATCCAAGAAGAATCCCACAGGCTTGTAAGAAATTTGGCATCTTTCATTCTGGTGCTGATAGAAGTAGTCGGTTTTGCCTTTGTCAATGCAGATATTCTCTCAGTCCCAGGAGATGGACTTTTCAGAAGCATCATTCACGCTTGTGGTATTTGCATTAAAATAGAAAGCACAGTTTTCAATGATTCCATATGATCTTTACTTGTACAGTGCCAGGCAGGCAAAACCAACAAGGCACACAGTCCTTTTCTTGACACAAAACATTTCTCAAGAAGGCAGCAAATCACTTAAAAAAATCCAAAACAAAGAAAAAACCCTGCCACCAACCAACCAACAAAAAAACTCCAAACAAACCACCCAAACCAAACCTGTGACTACCCTGCATATCCACACACTTGTGCAAGTGAACCTTTCTTCCTCTTCCCACTAAGACCTTCCTTTTCATCAGATACAGCCCCCAGATACCTTCATTACTCAAGAGAGCTCCAATTTATTATGTTTAGTTTTTACTTAAAAAAAAGTATACTTCTCTGACCAAGCATGAAGCAAAACCAAAGGGGAAAAAAAAAAAAGCAAGATGCAAATTCATTAGAAGTAGCAATTAAATTATCTTGTAAAGCCCCAGAAATGCCTAAAGCTTGTAGCATCCTCCAGCAAGTATGTGATCACTAACTCCCCTTTGTGTCATGTTTAAGCTGCATGTCTTCATGCCAGCTCAGGCTCTTCTCACCTCCAGCACGGTGTGCAAAGGCAAATGTACACAGAAGCAAGCTGTGCAAACCTTGTCAGCATACGCATCGGTGCTCACAACCCTCGCAGGCACAAGGTGTCCTTTGTATCCTATGCAACCTGCTTTCCAAAACCTCATCAGTTATCCTGTAAATCTGTCAACGGTGCTTGCTCCAGAACGTGCCCCCATCTGTACTCTCTTCTCTGTTAAACACACTCTTTTGAATGTGTTCCCCTTACTCCAGAATGACAATTGGCTTGAAGAGAAAATTAAAATTTACTTACAGATATTTTCCCGGTTTAAAAATAGCACACAGGCACCTACCCATGCCCGACAATGAGGTTTTGTAGCCTGATATTATTGACCTGGAGTCACTGGTGTAGCAAAGAATAGTTATGAAATTTTTGGCAGTAGGGAAATGTTTACCAATTTTAGCCCAAGGGATTTCTAATGAAAAATTCATACTTAAGTGTACTTTTTCTTATTTGCTCTCCATGCATTCATTTAAAAGGCATGGTTTGTGCATGCTGTTGGAATCCCATGTAATGTCTATCCATCAGGTGGTCATTAACCTTGCCTGTTCACTACCTTTTTCCATTGGCTTAATTTTCTTATACTATGGATCTTTCGCTATATTTATGCATTATTATAGCAGTCATCTTGAGGTTGTTGGATTTCAATATTTGAATAATATTATTAATTTATAAGTCTTAATTAAAAATTATTGCTTTGTGTGCTGTCCTGGATGCTTGCCTACAATCCCAGATGTATTCAATATTAAATATGTAAGCTTGATGTAGAGTCTAAATTTCCTTACATTTCCAAATACACAGACTGGGTGCTGGTCACGATGACTTTGGCTTAAGGACCATAGCTCAGTCTGATTTCCCCTTAATAATAAAATAGGAAGACTTCAAAATTATTTAGATGCAACCTTTAAATTTTTGGACTGTTGAGGAATAATACATTGACTAAGGATGTCATGGGAAAGCTGGGAATCAAGGTTTCAATGACTGAATGCAGCACAGAGGCAGGTAGGAGACTAGTGTGTAATGAGTATTTCCATCAGAAAAGGAAGGAGAGGGAAATGGAAGTTTTCCCAAGAATGACAGAGTTTTGTTGTCCTTTGGGGAGCAAGAGCTGGGATTGGGGGAACTGACAGTGCAAAACTTGCCTGTTCTGTGGAATGTACTTAGGGAGGGACAGGCCTGTTTATAATGTTAAATCAAATTGTTCTGCAAAACCTTGCTCTGTCAGAAGTCGTTGTGGTGCTCAAAGATTTCCTCTTCTGCTATAAGACATGTCCTGTTTTCTGCTCATCTGAGGGCTCGCTGAAACAGATGGTAAGTCCCAACGTGCCATGTAAAATTAGAGAGGAAAACTGTCTCTAGAAAAAGAATGCACAGAGAAGGGAGAAAG
The DNA here is from genome assembly GCF_000690775.1 of Eurypyga helias. Lineage (NCBI taxonomy): Eukaryota > Metazoa > Chordata > Aves > Eurypygiformes > Eurypygidae > Eurypyga > Eurypyga helias. The sequence goes on from NW_010244268.1 coordinate 254,729, forward strand.
GTCTTTGTTAATGATGTTGTCCTTCTTTTTGTTACTATAAATCTGCATAGGCTTCTGGGGGAGGAGACAGATTTACACTTCTCTGTGTTTCTGGTGAGGTGGGGGGCTAAGGAGCCACTCTGACTCCGGGATCCAATAATGCTAAAAAGGATGTACCTTTCTGGAGTGGTACTTGGCTGTGAACCAAGAGCAGCTCCTCACACATAAAGCACAGCCTGTGCTGGACACTGCTGCTAAGGTTGGGCATTTCTGAGGTTTCACTAACACAGTGTGTGGCACGCATGCAGAGTTACTGAGTGTGCACAGGTTGGGAATATCACCTGGGGAGCACAGCCAGGGCTACAGGACAGGCCAGTATAGGCAATATACACAGTATAACTTCATGCGAAGACAAAATCCACGATCTTGTACTTCTCTCTTAACTTCTGCACATAACTAGGCTTTACTCCCTCAAAACCAGCAGAGCTTTATACTCCATGCCACACAGCTCTGCTGTCCTCCACAGACCTCCAATGATGCTTTGACTGGCTGAAGTAATCTTTGCTGTCCATACAGATGTTTTGCTGCCTAGGTTGCTGCTTGGTGTTTGAGCTTAGACTTTTTCACATGTCCTAGCCAGGATGAAATGACCCTCTGTGGTGTTGTGTTTTTCCCTCCTGTAAAGGCTATCCTCTTAGAGCAGATGGGAAATGCACATACAGCATATCTGCAATGTTTTAAAGAAGCTGCAAGAGAAGAAATTAGCATTAAGACTGAATGCAGGATTATAAACAACATATGGAGAATAAATCTCCATTAAGCAAGGTTGAAGAGGAAAAGGAATCTAAGGGGGGCAGCTAACTCCAATACCAGGAAAGATATAGCTCTAAATGCTCTCCAGGACAGTCTTGCATAGGCTAATTAGCTACCTTACAAGCTGGCTAAAATGCAAGACCTGGCACTTTCCTGTTGAACATAATCATAGAAATGTATTTTCCTGCCTCATCTCATGACTTAATACTGCAAGTCTGATTTTACCTCAGGCTATAATATCCTTCTCTTAGACTTAAACCTAGTTGAAGGATAAGGGTGTCTAAATAATCGCTGTGTGACAGGCATGATTCTCCACTGAAAATGGAATGGTAAATTCAGTGAACCAACTAGTGACACAGGACCCTCTCCCCAGACATGAGAGGCAGACAAGATACCAAATCATGACAGATGTGTCTTGTATCTCTTATTACCTTGAGCCTTTTTGGCAAATGGCAAGATGGGGTGAGAAGGAATTCAGTGAGCCACCATAAACTCATTACAGTGGTGTTGTGGTTTAATCCCAGTCAGCAACTAAACACCACACAGCCACTCACTCATTCCCCTCTGGAGGGATGGGGGAGAGAGTCTGAAGAGTAAAACTAAGAAAACTTGTGTGTTGAGATAAAGACAATTTAATAAGTAAAGCAATGCAAAACAAGGAATTCATTCACTGCTTCTCATTGGCAGGCAGGTGTTCAGCCATCTCCAGGAAAGCAGGGCTCCATCATGTATAATTGTTACTTGGGAAGACAAAATAACATAACTCCAAACATCCCTCACTTCCTTCTTCTTCAGTCAGCTTTACATGCTGAGCATGATGTCATATGATATGGAAAATCCTTTTGGTTGGTTGGGGACAGCTGTCCCGGCTGTGTTCCCTCCCAACTTCTTGTACACCCCCAGCCCACTTGCTGGTGGGGTGGGGTGAGGAACAGAAAAGGTCTTGACCTTGTATAAGCACAACAATAACTAAAATATCCCTGTGTTAACACTGCTTTAAGCACAAACCCCAAACATGGACCCATACTAGCTGCTATGAAGAAAATTAACCCTATTCCGGCCAAAACCAGCACAAGAAGATAAAACAGACTTGCTAGCATGGAGAAAAACCTTTCTTCCTGCATATCCCTGCTGCACAGAGAAAAGCAATTAGCACAGGGAATTTGTCTTAATGCAGTTTTACGTTTTTGTGTCCAATTTTACCCAGGGAGGAGGTACCTGGGGATTTCCAATACATCTGTTCTAACAGGGAGGGCAGAGGGAAATGGCTTTAATTAAAGTAGCAGTAGTACACTTTGAACCTTTACAATCTGATCAAACTCGAACAGAAGGAGTGAAGCAGGGGCAGCCACAATGGAAAGAATTTATAAAATATAAATCATAAAGCAGAGAGGAGAGAACATAACAAATGGCAGGCCAGGTGCATCTTTCCTAAGTGGTGCTGAATTTAGCCCAAATCCCTCATGCTTTTTTTCCCCTTGGCCGTCTGAACAGATGTCTGTAGCCTTCAGATAAATTATAAAATATGGAGGGAGGAATTCTGCTCAGTGCTGTTGCCTTGCAAAACAGTCCCAGCTGCTGATTTTTACTGTATTTACTTTTACTGCTCAGGAACTGAGAGGAAAGAAGACAGTGAGCAGTTGGGATTTGTAGGGGAAAGTGGGCTCTTCCATCAGCATATTTACTCTCTTCTCACCTTCCCATTGACCTCCTAGTGAGCTATCAGCTTTGTTTCCCCTCATGTAGTTTTTTCCATAAGTAACAGGGGAAAAAAGTGCTCTTTTTCTTATGAGTATCTCCATTTTCCTACTCTCTGTGTTTAACATCCTAGAATGAGAGTTACACAACAACTCACTAGAACACTTGCAGACAGACTGAATTTCATGCAACACCCTTGGCTAATATCTTCCCTAGGCTGCCTCTAGACAATTTCCTGCTCAGCACTTTCATTTAAGCCCCTTAAACCTCTCTTCAGTGGGGCCTGCCTTTTCCAAAGACTAGGCATGGAGATTTATTTGGAAGCTGGGTTTCCAAGGACCATAATCACATAGTCTACCAATACCTTTAGGCATCTAAATCCCTTTGTAAAGCTGAATTTCAGCAAGTCTCTGTATTTCCTCACTGTCCTTACTTCAAGCAATTGCTAACTTCACAGTTTATGGCTGAAGGGACAAAGCCTTCAGGTCAAAGGGGAGTACATGATGATACAGCATCACCAAACACAGAACACAGGGTTTAATGTCTGCAGGATGAGTGTCTCCTGAACTGGGGCTTTGCAGAGCACCCAGGCACCTTTAACTGACTGGAGGGAAGTGGGAAGAAAGGCCATCACATTCTGCAAGTGAGTTCAGCTCAGGAATGAACTTAAAGGTGTTTTGCGCCCAGGTGTAAACTACTACAGCCTCAGTGATATACACAGTTTCTTAACCCAGCTAACAGCTCTGTCTAAAAGCAAAACTTTCCTGTGCCCCATTCCTCTTCACATCATTGCAACTGCCTTGCAAGCTATGCAATGTCATGTTAGTCTCCTGCAACCTCAGAATAGGAGAGACAATATCTGCGCTTTCCTCTTGATACAGACTTAGTAGTTTTCTTTTTAGGATTTGAGAGCCACTTGTCACAGCAGTGCATGCTGGAGTTCTTCCTGCTCGTATTTCTGGAAGATCTTGTTCCAATCCCTCGTAACCAAAATGGCATCTTTTATACACAAGCCACAGACTACATATTTTTGAGTTCTGATTTATAAGAAGATATAACAATTCTCTCAGTCTGGTATCTCTGTCTGGCAGGCCATCTGGCAAGCAGGTTGCAAGAAGAAAGAATCTTTTCCGTATTACTACTTTCCCTAATTTTTCAAATTAGGCTTCTTCCCTCCCCCCTCCAGCACCCTCTTGTCAAGAGTGCAAAACAGACGAGAAACTAATCTTGAGCTCTTCACATTGTTCGTCTCAAATGAGTGCTGGTCTATCCATTTCTACAGTGAAGGATTTATTAAACACAAAATGTAAAGGGGAGAACATAATAATGAAGCTTTAATTGTCAAACTCTTTATCTTGTCACTCTTCTGCACCCCAATGAAAACCAACACAGGCAGCTTCTATTAGAAATGTTAATTATTTTGTAGATAATTAGATGCAATTAGTTCTAAAAGCACCTGACCTCACTTAATAATGGCAAGTGGGGGCAGTGGGAGGGGGTGGGGAGAAGAAAGAAATCTATTTAAAAAGTTGAGAGATGCAAAAAGCAACAACAGGAAGAACATAAACCCACACATTAGCAGATTTGCTAATGGTAGTAGTACAGAAAGTAATAAGGCTGCAAAAGAGACAGCATTCTACAAAAATGATGCACGTCCGAATTTCAACAGTTTATGTAGTGAACTGAAATTGGTCTGGTTTCCTATTAGAAGTTTACATTGCCATGTTTTTTGTGAGTATCCTTTCCTCTTCCACTCACCAGTAAAATTTGAACACAGTGTTGAATTTTAACTGAGACTGACGGAGGCGCCACCCAGTGCCACTGAAGCAGGCTGCTCTGTACCCAAGGGTACATCCCTTGTAGTCTGAGGCAGAGAGCCTTTTGTATCCAGTAAGGCAACAGCCCAGGCAATCCATGTGGAGATGAGCCTTCATGGGACACCTGGAAAAAAGCCTCAAGCAGTCTTCTTACCTCCTTAAACACCAAAGCCAGCAGCCAAGGAAAGATACCCTTACAGACACAATTCTTTACTTGCACCACAGCTCCCTGGAACAGCTCATGCTCTTCACTCACTGTAGCTATCAGCAAGGAAACATGCACCAGTCCTCCTCCCTCTGCTCTGTGAAGTGCAGTGTGACCAGGAGGTGTCAGTAGGGCATCAAAGGCCATGTCCCCCAACATGGGTGCTGTGCTACTAGGGCTGCTGCCGGGGCAGGTGACAAGGGATAAGGCTCATCCAGCCGGAATTGGGAAGCGTATTCCCCTGTGCTGCTCCCCAGGCATGCACCAGCCCTGCGACAGCTTTTATTGCAGTAACCCCCCTTCCATACACCTTCTCCCTTCAGTACTTGGATGTAGCTTTATAAGGACAGCTCTACAGCTTTTCCTCTTGAGATTCTCACCCTTCAAAGGAAGACAAAAGAGGCTAGAAATTTTTACAGTATCTGGTAACAGGCCATCTCCCAAGGGGGACTGAATTATCAGTGCTGTCTCTTATAGTGAGATCAACAAGCCACTCTGTGTGTAGTTTAGACAATGCCTTTATGGCCTTTTAAATCAACACGCTCTCAGATCTCCCTCAGCATCACCTACGGCACAAATTCTTTTTCTCCAATTTTCTGTAAGCTGCCATAATTAGATGGATTAGGGGAGTAAACAATCTATCATTTACCTTCTTGAATGTAGTAGATGAAAGTCTGCTATACAGCATCACATCCCATTAAAAGACTGCCTCACTGAACACAAGCTATTTCACAGTGACGGAGGTCTTAATAACCGTGCCTAAAGGGAAGTTATTATTGGAAAGAAATATCAGGCATATAAGCCATGGCAAATGCACGGACGATGTTAGAGCTGGAAACTCACATCATCAGGTTGCGATCCAGACCAGCAGGCAGCAGAGCAAGCATGCTGCTGGACTGCTGTGCATAATCTTAGAGTTCAGCATGTGTACCCCGTGTACACCCCCGACTTGTGCCCTGCAGACATGCAGAAAAGAACTGAATTTCATTTCTGCGTGCAGAGCCTTTTGCCATGTGCCCTTTCCTACTTACTAGTTTTAACCCACCGCATGCCACACTACCAGTTTCTCTGCATTACACAGCATCACCTTGCAGTCCTTCTGGTTCCACGTGTGACGTGTGCCCGTGTTTCTGGCAATCCTACCTCCCTCTTCAATTTATTAGTGGGTTTTTTTGCCTTTTTTTTTTTTTTTTTTTTACATTCTAACATCAGTGTGAAGCTCAGTTCAATTGCACAGCCATGCGAAATTACGTAAGGTTTCTCTGCTGTTGTGACAGACAAGGCATTCTTTAGAGAATTGATTTGAGCTGATTGAGTTATACCAAGAGAGATTGCAAAGATAGCCCTAAACAAATATGCAGATTCTCTCTGTTGTTATTCACAGGATCCTACTATTCAAGTACTTCATATTTTTACTACCTTAGTCACAGAATTACCAAGTGTTTTCTGAATGTTGGTGTGGAAGATTACCTTTTGGCTCTAACAGCCATCCAGCAAAATATTTTGTTCCTTCTTGCTTGCAAATACTGATTTGTGGAACTTAAACTTTGAGGAAATGTATTGCTTTTGACAAGATTTCCTTCTGGAAAGACTTAAACCCAAGATCAAAGATATATTCATGAGGTGGGTGAGACTATCCAAACACAGAGCAGCCCAATAATCCCATTAGTTGGGCATTCATCTGGGATGTAACGCAGCTTCAAAATTCTGGTGACAAGGACTAAATTTTGCAAAGAGGCTGAAGTCCACCTCATTTATCAGGTAAATCATTTATCCATGTGAGTTATAAGCTTTAAAAGAATGTATCTGTACAGCAGATCTAGACATCCTAGTCTAGAGTGTGACATCTCATGTTCATCACGTCCTGCACAGCGTGTGGGTATAAGCGTGGAAAGGTCTTCATCTGAGAGGGAAGAAATGGAGGGAAAGGTGGAGCTGAGAAAGAAGGTTAGGAGCACTTTTCTCCCTGATACTATTTTCAGCACTGTTGCTGCTAATTTGTGTTTAGATATGAGCAGCTGTCGTCTCTGTGATTTCTACATCTTCGCAGAAGTCAGTCACAAGCTGGCATATCCTCCTGCTCTCCCCAGGTCTGGTTGCAGCTTGAAAACATTGTTTCAGCCTAAGCATTGCATTTCCTGGTGTTCATGATTTTAATGTGAATGCTCAGCAGTGATTTCATATCTTTTCTGTTGGACAGTTTTAATTTGGCTCATCTGGTTTTGAATGTTGTTGGGTTTTATAGGGATGCTTTTATTCAGTATTTCAAATGAATGTTTCCTTTAGAACACATATTTGAGGTCCATCAGGCCAAAATAAACATACAATGGCTTGTGAATTGCTGACATAGAATCAGAGAATCATAGAATAATCTTAGAATCATAGAATCACGGAATCATAGAATGGTTTGGGTTGGAAGGGACCTTAAAGCCCACCCAGTTCCAAACCCCCTGCCATGGGCAGGGGCACCTTCCACTAGACCAGGTTGCTCAAAGCCTCATCCAGCCTGGCCTTGAAGACATCCAGGGATGGGACATCCACAGCTTCTCTGGGCAACCTGTTCCAGTGCCTCACCACCCTCTCCATGAAGAATTTCTTCCTGATGTCCTATCTAAATCTCCCCGCTTTCAGTTTAAACCCATTCCCCTTTGTCTTGTTACTACTTGCCATTGTAAAAAGTCCCCCCCCAGCTTTCTTGTTGGCCCCTTCAGGTACTGGAAGGTGCTATAAGGTCTCCCTGGAGGAGAGATGGACATGATGAACAAAGAAGCAATTTTAAGCCACACAATATGGGCTCACCAGAGTGAGCCCACATCCTAGCTGAGGCAGAGATAACACCAGTAGAAGGAAAGAAAAGTGACATGGAAGCACACAAGGTATGATGAAATCTCAGTGGCAGAGCTCATGATACTCAGTTTGAAGATGGAGGGGATATGAAGTTCCTGGAGTCTTTGTAAGCTGTGCTTTACAGAGAACAGCATGCAGCAGGGGAGGATGGCTGTGAGTGGAGTGTGGAACACCAGAGCAGCAACTAGGTGCCAGGGTCTCTGAAGATGTTGCAGCAGAAAGAGACAGTGAGTGCACTGGTCCTGTGGGTCAATCAGAGTTTGTTGTGAACAAGAAGGTGAGAAAGGGAAGCTAGAGAACTCCTCCAATATTAAGCTCCTTCTCACCTCATCTCTAGATCTCTTCCTCCAGATTACCCTTAATTTTTTGCTGCCATAACTCACCTGCCATTACTTAACTGCCACTTCTCATCCCAAAGGACCAGGCATTCAGTTTGGCTCCAGATAGGAGTCCCTTATCCCGAAACATACTGGCAATGCTTTCAGTTCACAAAACAGTTTTTTGTACTTCTCTGCATGGAGCCAGCCAGCATTACTTTATAATGAATAACATCCATCTTCCTTGGGAGGGCTGGAATATAAGAATAGGATTTAGCTCTCTATAGTCTTTTTCATTTACTTGTTTTTTTCCAAAGAACTTTTAAGATACAGAGTAGTCACAGGGTTACTGTGATAGCCAACCCATTTGGCTAGTGATCCCTCTCCTGGAGCTTTAAGTACTTTTTTCATGAAGAGGAGAGGTGCAGGCAAGAGCATCTATCCTGTTTTCTTGGAATTTACCCTAGTGTCTCAGGCTTCACGTAAGTCCACTGGAAGGAAAAGTGACCTCAGGCTGGAGGACTGAAGGACACATCCCAGAGCACTGCCTCCAGACTGCTCATACAACATCAACACAGGGTATAAATGCAAGACAGAGCCACTCCATCCCACTTCCCATCACCAAAAAAAAAAAAAAAAAAAACAAACCACCACACAAACACCCAGCCTGTTTCCTAAAAGCAAAGGTAATTATTGGGTTAGACACAGACCGAAATCTATTGCTTGGATAACAGAATATATATTGCTTTCCCAGAGAAGCCTCTCCAGGAAAATCAGGTGTCTATAATAAAGGCAGACAGGTTGGCCAGGCTGTCCAACATCAACCAGCAGGAGCAGAGCTGTTGGAGCACAAGAGAGCATCCCTTCTGGTCCCTGGCACAAGAAGCCCAAAATCTGGAGCTGGAATCTGGAGATTGCCTTGGAGTGCTGAACACATCAAAGAGAGGATTTCCAGAGATGAGGCATCTTGGCCTTACCTCTCTATGGAGTCATCTTACACAGAGGAGTTCCTTTAGGATGTGAATCCACCAATTTTAGAGCAACATGACACGTATTATGATGCATGGAGTGTCTATAATGTCACAAGAATCAAGGCCAGTGTGTTTACCTAAATCCTGGAGCCTCATGTGAGAGTTAGGCCTAGGTTCAGGTTCCAGCCTGACCACAGCACTCAACAACTGAAAGGACTGTTTGCAGGTGTCCTATTCCCAGTTGACAGTAGGAAATCTCTTCCCTAACAGAATGTTGGAAGCAGTGGTGCAGCAGCTTCAGGGGACTGCTAAGGAAAGAAAGGAGTGTATCCCTTGACCAACTATGGAGACACTTCAGGTTTGGGTGCATGGCAGGTTTTTTGGACTTGCGGTTGACAGCACTACAGGGTTGAAGCAGCACAGAAGGGTCCTTTGGAAACCCAGTACTAGTTTCTGTGCTAGCTGTGCATAGTAGACCTGCTTTGAAAAGACTCTAATGTTCTTCAACCCTTTCTAGTATAATCAACTTTAAAAGGCAGAGGAACACCCTTCCCTCCCCAGAAGCCATCAGCGTCCCACTCTCACAAATCTTTTTTTTTTCCTACTTCAGGGATAGATTGACAGACACCCTATTCCAACAGTTATCCTGAGCAATACTGGGGCTTGTCTTAATGGACTTCTTGTCCCCTGTTGACCCTTTCTTGCAGGACTCAGTGCTATCATTAGCAAACATGTTGTGGGTGTACGTATGTGTGAGAGGGGAGAGCAGCAGGGCAGGGGTGTCTGTTCTCTGTGAGCTTGGAGTTCACACCTTCGCAGACAATCCTGGAGGGGATTTGGTAGTTGGTCTCCTTCTCCTCTTGAAGAGCAAAGCTGGAAGTGTTCTTTTAAAATAAGGATGAGGAAGACAGTGCAGGAGGTATGGAACACTGTAATTCTCTTGGGTCATGGGAGGTGGAGGAGGGGGTGCTTCCTGGCCCCCACCCCCCACCCTCTCACTCCCCTTTCATCTAATTTCTTAAAAAAAAGGCAGGAATTTGAGAGAGGTAGGAGTATGTGGCTTGTCTTTCTACCCTTCCCCTTTCTGCACGGTAAACTCTTAAACAGGCCCAAGAAAGTAAATTGCTTTTTCAAGTTTTATCAACAAGAAGTCAGCCCAGAAGAGTTACAGTTCAGTGCTCAAAGATTGCCTTCATGTTTAACAAGAAGATTTCAGGCCAGAAAATAAATAAATAAATAGATGGGAGGAGTGACTCCCATCTCCTGATGGTACAGAATTTGCATTTTGTGGATGTAACTCATCTCCCTGATGCATTTCTGAGTTTCCTGTCTAGTCTCAAGCAAATTGCCTTCTGTATTCAGGGTTATAATAAGACCTACCCCAAACAGGACACAGGAGCGGCGTGCTGGATGAAGGAGACAGCTCCAGTTAGTACAAATTATTCCATAAGGTATTATCCAAAAATGACATTTTGGGCTCTTCAGATATGCACTGTACCATTGAAAAAATTATTTTTTAAGCCTGCTTTGTGCCATAAAGTTTCACACTTCAGTAACATCAGATGATGCTCCACAAGACCTGATTTTCAATTAATAGCAAAAGTGAAAGATGGGGAAGACTGAAAAGAGGACAGTATGTCCATATACATGTACACGTACTAGTTTCTGACAGAGAAAATTAGAGAAAAGGCGTGCTGACAATGTTAGAAAAAAGGCAAGGAAAAGAACCGTTTCCTTTAAAAATAAAATTGAGCATTTGCAACATTAGTTTTTGTCTATTCCACTAGGTTTTGAACTACATTGTCCCTTCAGAACTGACCGTCTTTTCAGAAAGCTGAAGAGAGCCAGGATGGATCTTATCTGGTGTTGGTTTCAAAGACGAGCCTGGGAAGAATTTTAGCCTCATTTAGGGTGATAAAGCCGCATTTAGGGGGTACATCATGGTGATTTCTGGTTCCACCTTCTCTATTAAATTGGTTTGCCTCCCCAATACAAGAGTAGAAAAGAAGTTGAAAAGTCCACAGGAAAGCATAGCTTGTCAGCTCTTCAAAAGAAGAGCCTTCTTTTCAAAAAAGAAACTTTGATTTTTTTTGAGCAAGCAGATGTGCTCTACTACCACCCACTCTTCCCACAGCTTTTTCTGGACCCAGGTACTTAACACCCTGGTGAGATGGCAGTGGTAGGGGAAGGCATGGCATAGCTCACCTCTGGCTATGCAGTTCATGGCTGAATTCTCTTATTTCCAGCAGCATATCCCTTGGAAGCAACTACTGGATGACAATGGGATTTGATTTGCAATAATCTCCCCAGGTAGTTAAGGTTAATAAAGTTCTCCCCATCTGCTCCTAAAGATGTAGGTTTGGAAGCATCCTCCAATAGCTAAGCTTACAGTCCTCCAAGCTGCTGGTTTAGGCTGCCTGCATATTCAAATTGCCATTACTATGCCAGTTCTAATTTTTATAGAATCAGAGAATAATTTATGTCGGAAAAGACCTTTAGGATCATCAAGTCCAACCATAAACCTAACACTGCCAACTCTACCACTAAACCATGTCTCTGAACACCACATCTACATGTCTTTTAAATACTCCCAGGGGTGGTGGCTCAACCACTTCCCTGAGCAGCTTGTTCCAAAGTTTGGCAACCTTTTCAGTCATTTTTTTTTCCTAATATCCAATCTAAACCTCCGCTGGTGCAACTTGATGCTGTTTCCTCTTGTCCTGTCATTTGTCACTTGGGAGAAGAGACCTAACCCCCCCTTCTCTGCACACTCCTTTCAGGGAGCTGTAGAGAGCGATAAGGTCTCCCCTCAGCCTCCTCTTCTCCAGGTTGAACACCCCCAGCTCCCTCAGCTGACCCTCACAGGACTTGGGCTCCAGACCCCTCCCCAGTTCCATTCCCTTCTCTGGACATGCTCCTGCACCTCCACCGCAGTGTCCTTCTTGCCGTGAGGGGCACAGAACTGAACGCAGGATTCGAGGTGCAGCCTCACCAGTGCCCAGTACAGGGGCACAATCACTGCCCTGGTCCTGCTGGCCACACTGTTCCTGATGCAGGCTGGGATGCCATTGGCCTTCTTGGCCACCTGGGCACACTGCTGGCTCATATTCAGATGGCTGTTTCCCAACACCCCCAGGTCCTTTTCCACTGAGCAGCTTTCCAGCCACTTGTCCCCAAGCCTGTAGCATTGCAGAGCATTGTGACCCAAGTGCAGGACCCAGCACTTGGTGGTGTTGAATCTCAACAAGGTGTTTATCCCAGTCGTACAGGGAAGAAGACTTCTGGAGTTCTTTGATGCCAGGAACTAGGAGCATAAGCACAAATCTGTCACCTCTAATCCAAAACTCATCTATTTAATAGTAATGACCCCTTTCAGTATGAGTGAAGCCCATTTTTCCCATGTCTTAGTCCAGTCTTAGTTATATCATAGATTCATCAGAAGACCTGTCATTTTTGTCACTGACTACTTACACCAGTGCACTAATATTGCTATATAAGTGCTTAAAATAATAATTAGAACTCAATGAATAATGAATAAGATGAATAATTTATTCAGATATATTGCAAAACTTGAACAACTTATTTGATGAATATATTTAATAACTCACTCTGTCCTGTAACTTTGTGAATAATATTTTTTAAACTAGATGAGTAATTTGTTTTTTTAAAAAATGTAATATTTGTCAAATATATTATCCATTGAATATTATTCAACCAAGTCTAATAATACTGAGTTACCAGCAAGTGTATTCTTAAATGGACACTGGAGGCCCAAATAAGCATGTCTGTGCTTTCTGGGAAGACCTTTTGCTTATTGTGATGAAATATGATCTTTCTACCTCAAGAACTTATTTTTAGTTTTTAGTAGGGTAAAAGAAGACAGAAGCAGTAGCAGAAGAGAATAAGGATGTCCATCCTTTATTCATGAAACCATAACAACATGCCCATTTTCAGATGGGATGAAAGCTACCACACATGAAGTAGTACAGATGAAAGAAGTTTAATTATTCCCATGTTCCCATTTCCTCATCTCCATTGTAAAACAAAGACAGAGAAAGCATTTGACTCTCAGCAAAGCTTTGTTACCATCACTGTAGAAGTGATCCTGCAACAGGGTTTTGTACCAGAGGCTAGCAGGTTTGTAGTATGTAATTGCAAGGTTAATATCAATCCAAATCAAGAGAGTTTTCCTCAGTTGGGATCTGAAGAGGGAGAAGCCCAAGGCAGAAAATTCACATAAGCAACCCTTCCACGCAAGGGTACATCCAAAGCAAGAGTAAATGGACCCATATTAAGACCAAGAAAGCAACAACTCTTCCTGCTCCCTGATAATTACCAAAGGTCATGGTGAGAGATTTTCTTCTCTATTGATCTAGCACGCTTTACCCCCACCTTGGATGCCTTTGTTCAGTTCTGATAGATGCTCAGACCCAGGACTGAGCTTCCCTAAGGAGCTATGCAGTGTACTTGGTAGCGATCCAGTGCTTCATACCGAAGATAATATTTATTGCTCAGGAAGAAGGAGCTCGTATTTTTTCAACTCCTACCTGGATTGACCTAGTTAGGTTTAGCCTTGAACAAGAAGAATGTAACAAAATGCCCTTAAAGATTAAAATTGATTTTACTTTTTACAGCTATGCTGTAAAGCCTTGGGCTGAAGTACAATTTGCAGTTATAATTATAGTATATTAAACACACAGTTCTTACTTGTACCCTTCACTATTCTGGCTCAGATATCTGTGGATGTGTGACCTCAGCATTTTATTCAAGAGTACTCTTCATAATAATCTCATTAAAAATTGCATCATGTAAAGATGAAGCTCACATTCCTTTTCTCAATTACCTGCAAAGCCTTTTGTACATATAAACTCAAGGGGCCAAGTACACAGCCTCTCCTAGGACTGTTGGGCACTGCCATGTCAAATGACACTATTTACAGGTTATTCTTGTTCTTCTGAACCTGCTCTTCAGCATCCTCCAAGACAGGCTATATTTCCTTTGGTCACCCACTTTTGATCACCAGTATAGGACTGTTAGGAACAGTTATCTAAAGGAAAGCACAGGATAGCTTTCGTAAGCTTGGATAGCTGCAGGAAGCTAAGAGCCTTAAGGCACGTGTGTCAGTACAGCACATGAAGATGTAAGACTGGAGAGCTGGAGCATTCTTGAGTTTTGCCTGCATTTTCTTAGCTACAGAACAAGTTGGCATGTTCCAGCACATAAGTAAATACTGTCAGCTGAGTAGTTTGGCTTCCAGTTTGAGCCCAAACCTTGAGTTAGATGGAGCTTTAACAGACAATAGGTCAGCTGCCTCAACTGAAGATTATATTTTATTTAACACACTCTGTGTAAGCACTGTAAACCTCTTCATATATCCCTGCATACAGAAAGATCATCTATGCAGCAGTTGGGGTCACACATGCATTCAGCCTAGCTGGCACTAACTAATTGAGAAGGTCTTGGAGAAGGAACAGGTTCTTATCAGAGTCAGTTGGATATTGCATACAGAAAGAAAAAGTACAAAGAGGGAAGAGGCATATGATGTAATAATAGTAATGCCTCTGCTGGATTTATAGATACTTCCAGAGGACTGAACAAGCAATTACAGATGGGACAATGTGGAGCAGCCATGACTCAGTATCTGGGAAAGTTTGACAAGCTTGTAGCCAAGTCCTTCCAGCACAGAGGGAAAGTCCACACAAAATACTTGAACCATAGGCCCCGGAGCCCTTCTGTCCTGCTGCAGGGTACCAAGCCAATCTCATTGGCTTAAGTTGCTGCAGTTGTAGCCAGTGGCGGGAGAATGGCTTTCCCTGGCATGCTTTTCTTGGTCGATAAAATGATGGGTTTAAAGTAGGGATTCCCGTAAAAGCTACCTTGTGAGAGTCACTGATTTAGGACAGAGACCCTGGACTCCACATCTCTGGTTTTCATAAGCTCACCACTCCAGCTCCCTTGCCTTAAGGCATTGCAAATGCTTTTACAGATATCACTCATATTTGCAAGTGCTTTAAAAGGTTTAGTTCAGCTGGAACTGCATTTCATTTGTGTATAAGCCCTGTATAAACCACCTGCTACTTCAGCACAAGATGCTGTGTTGCATTTGCATGAGATGGTTTTGGTAGCTGAGGGAGGCTACAGGCGTGACTTCTGTGAGAAATTGCCAGAAGCTTCCCCCATGTCTGACAGAGCCACCCCCAGCCAGCTCCAAGACAGACCCACCACTGGCCAAGGCTGAGCCCATCAGCAGTGGTGGTAGGGCCTCTGGGATAACGTGTTTAAGAAGGGGAAAACATTGGTGTGCAACAGCAACTGCAGCTGTAGAGAATATGTGAGAAAAACAACCTTGCAGACACCAAGGTCAGTGGAAAAGGAAAGGGGGAGGTGCTCCAGGCACTGGAGCAGAGGTTCCCCTGCAGCCCATGGTGAGAGGGCAGGCTGTGCCCTGCACCCATGGGTGGTCATGGGAGAGCAGAGACCTGCCTGCAGCCCAGGGAGGACCCCACACCAGAGCAGGGAGAAGCATCAAAGGATGCCACGCTGGTTGTCCAGCGTGGACGACCCACGCTGGAGCAGGCTGCTCCTGGAGGATGGACCCCTGCTGGAGCAGGGGCAGAGTGTGAGGGGGCTTTGAGGAAGAAGGAGCAGCAGAGACACTGTGTGATGGACTGACCGCAACCACCATTCTCCATTCCCCATGCCCCTGTGCTGCTGGGTGGGAGGAGATAGAGAAATTGGGAGCAAACCAGAGCCTGGGAAGAAGGAAGGGGTGGAGGGAAAGATGTTTTAAGATTTAGGTTTTAGTTCTCATTATCCTAATATGATTTGAATGGTAATAAATTAAATTATTTTCCCAAATTGAGTCTATTTTGCCTTTGTTGGTAAGTAGTGAGTGATCCCCCCTGTCCTTACCTCAACCCATGAGCCTTTGTTGTATTTTGTCTCCCCTGTCCAGTTGAAGAGGGGAGTGATGAAGTGGGTTTGATGGGCACCTGGACTCCAGCTCGGGTCAACCCACCACAAAGACATGTAGCAAATTCATCCCAGGAATCAGAAAACCACAAAGACTTCTGTGTGCATGTGTGATCTGCATTTGTGTGTGCGTGCATGTGCAGGGGCACATTTCTCTTTGGAAACTTTAATTGGACTCTCAGCCCGCTATAAACAAGTATAGCCAATGGATTTGTTTACTAGACTCAGTCATTGAATATTTAGTATCAGAAGAGTCCATTTCAAGCTGTGCACTTGCAAAACAATGCAATGAACCATGCAGGCATCTGCTATTTTGCCTCGATTTAAACTGCGATGGGAATCTCTGTAATGCAAAGTAATATTAAACTAACTAGTGTAATGTAGGCCTTAACCTTTAATTGGCAACCTGGAATGATTTCAGCTCATCTTGGCTGGACTTCCAGGGATTCTGCCTGTGAACTAAACCAGTGCAACATATCAGCTCCTCCTACAGTGTTGCTTGAACGTTATTTCACCATGAAATTCCTCTCAAGATAACTCCCAGGGAGTTAGTCCAATTTGCTGCATATATAGACATGTTTGGGAACTTACTATATCATTTAAGTTCTCTGCTTTTAGGATATAAAATCATGGCACCTAGGCATATATAGTGTGCTTTTCTCGAGCGGTTATGCAATAATTAACGTTAATTCCATTGTGACTGTATTACTGGACATTTTCATTATTTCAGTGAAGACCTGATACGCACTTATGTTGTAAAAATTGCATCATAAGATGTAGTACTTGTTTGCTTTCTACGATACATAATCACATTGTCAATAAGTGGCCAGGACTTTTCCATGCTTCCTGTGTTTAACAAATCTATGTTATGCTTTTTTACAATTGCATCTTCCCCAGGTTGAAAAGTCCTGGTGTATTTGGTATACCTCATAAGAAAAGCTATTTGATGCCTTTGTTTATTCTGTTGACTTTTTTAGCACCTTCTCTGATTTTGCTATGTTTTTCTGAGACCAAGCAACCAGACTGCACTCAGTCTCTAAACCGCAGGTGCGCAATGGATTTTTCTAGTGGCATAAATATATTTCCTCTTGTGATTGCTATCCCATCCTCAAAATTTCTGTCATCTTGATTGCTTTTGGCTACTGCCATACCCTGAACTGACATTTTTGTAGTGCTATCTATTATTACCTGAAGATTTAATTCCTGATGATAATAGACAGCTCAGAACCTATCATTATATATGTAAAATTGGGGTTTTTTTCCCCAGTATGCATTGCTTCAAGTGCTGTTACTTTATGTCCAGTTGCTTGCTGTAGTGAAAGGCTTTTACAGTGTTTCACAGTCATGTCTTCTGTTACTTAGAATAATTTAGCAAACATCTCATAATTAATTCTTATTTTCTAGATCACTTATGCATTCATGAACAGCATGGGTTTGAACACAGATCTGTGTGAAACATCACTGACAACCACCTTCTCTACAAAAATATTATTTGCTCTTACCCTCTCTTTCCTGTCCTATGATACATTCACATGTCTACATGAGGACATTCACTGTTATCACCATGAGAGGTTAGGAATTTTGTCACTGAGGATGTAGTAGAATGCCTTTCAGAAGTGCACATGGACTACAGCCACCAGATATCAATGACCTCCCCATATCAGCCCTAACATGAACCCCTAAAAGAAAAGTTCAGTTGTGGAAACTTCCCAAAGTTCTTCATGTTCAGTGCAGTCAGGCAGATTTAAGTTTCTTTTGCTACAGTTTTGTTGTCTTTGAAGCTTCCTACTCCTTGATCTTTCCTTGGCCTTACAGAGGCTCTAGAGGTCTCCTTGCCCCTAAGATGTAGCAATATGATTTATAATTAGTGTCTGATTTTTGGCAAGTTGAAGCACAGTTCATTTTTTTTTTTCCCTCCCTTACTGAATTTCAGCATTCTCAGCCTATTGTTCCTTTGGGGTTTGGGGTTTTTTTGTTTGTTTTTCATAGGATACAGCCTTGTGTTTTTTGAAGAACGCCTTCTTATTCCTAAGAAATCTCCCCTACACTTCCATTAAGCTAGGCGTGTTATCTTCGGTCTTTCTCAAATGTTTCGGATAGGGAATATGCATTTGCTCTGATCATCCATCATGGCATCCTTGAACAGCCTCAATGCTGTCCAGGAAAAAGATTATTGTATTTTAATCACTTGGTTTAGCTTCTTTTTAACAAGACCCCTTCATTTTTGTGTAGTTCGGGTTTTTTAAAATCCATCAGTACAGTAGTGTGCCTTTTGGCTCTTGCAGGAGGAATAGGAATATTGGAATTAAACACAGTACTGCCACTGTTTCCAACAGCTCCATGACAGTCACCAAGTCCTGCACACTAATCAGTACTTCTTCTCATTTTCCCATCTAGTACTTCTGTAAAACAGAAATCGGCAGTGTCTGAAAGTTCAGCCCACACATTTACCCCATGGTAAAGTTTACTCAGTGTATGAGGGCAACTGTAGCTTCATTTTCTTGTTCATTCCTGCCTTCCTTGATCTCCCTCAGTGTGTCAATCTCTATCACCATTTTCATCAGGCGATCTGTAATGCAGCCTTGTTGCTGGTTTTTTCCTACATAGGACTGGAGTTTGATTCATAGGGTTTCTATTACTTGTTGACAAGGTTTGCTTGATTGTTAATCTGATTTGACTCAAAACTTCTTTTAGGCTATAGTACCATCCCTTCATCTATAGGGATCATCATTTTGTCTTTCCAGTATAATTTTTCAAATTGGCATTACATTGTCCATCTGCTTCTTCTTCTACCAAATTTCCAATATGTCTTTTATGTCTTTAGATTAATTTCAATCTAAATATTCCTATCTCCATAGACTTCTAGCATAAAGGTAGATGCATGCATAAAATTACTTTTAGCTTTCATCTATCTGTGCCATTGTGCATTGGTTTGTGATGGTGATTTCTAGTTTTAGTCCTTGGCTTCACCTGAGGATGAAGAGCTATTGTACTGTCAGGATGTATACTCCAAACCCCCGTGTGCCTTGACACCCGCATGTGAGCACCATCCTGTGCAGCATCAGCAGCTGGAACTCCCTTGGGCAGGATCCCTTCCAGACAACTCTCTAGTCTTGATGGTTTTGAACTCTCACACGTGTATCATTTTCCCAACAGCATGAGCTCTTCATATGTGCCTGGTCCCACATGCATTACACTGACTATTTTGGGGAAAGCTGCCATGGAGATCTCACTATTTTGTCTCCAAATCCTCCCCCCTTACCTCAGTGACACTCACAGGGGTGGTGGCCACCAGCTCCTTCCCAGCATTTCCCAGAAGCCTAGCAAAACCACTGTGAGATCTGCTGCTTCTCAGTCAGAAGGCAAACCAGCTTCACTTGAACCTCAAGCCCAGATAGCTCTATATTTTATAATCAATAACCACAATAGAGCTGCCCACTCCAGTCTCTCACACTCAGTCAGTGTCTTGTAATCCACCCGTCACAGAAAGCTCCCCAAAACCACACCCACCTGCTTCCCCTTCAGGATAGGCTTTTGAGACCCAAACAGGCACATAATGCATACTAGCATTCACAGGCAAATAATTAATAAAGCATGAAAATGGAGGAGCAACAGTGACAGTCATCATAGTCTCAGTTAGCCACAAGCCTGTGGGATGGCTGGCTCTCTCGTGGGCTGCAAAGCTGTTATTACACCATACAGGCACAATATAAATGCTGCATGTTTAAGGAAATGGCAAGGTAGAAACACAACCTCGTGTGCACTAAATCCTTTTTCAGTTGTGTTTTGAGAGCTGACCAAAATAGGCAGGCAGAGATTTAAAACTGGTACTGCTCTGTCTCTCCTCATACCCTTGGAAGAAGGCAAATGCTGGGGCTGGAAGATATCCTAGGCCCTCGCACTGCAGCTGCCTTCGTGTGCCCTGCTGGGCTGCTCAAACCAGCACAACTTCAAGACTTGTGTAAATCATGGTAAAGAACTATTTTCTACCCTTTCCCTTCTTTGTCTCCTCTCCTGAGGCAATGAGCATAAGTGCATTCCCATCTCAGTTATTTTCTCTGACTGAGAAAGGAAAAAATGCCACATTTGAGAATATAAAATCTGGAAAGAATGAGAAAAAAGAGAGAAGAAAGAGAGAATTATCCTGGTTTGGGCAAAAACTTTCTTTAGGGAGTAGAATGGTTGTATTGAAAAGGGTTCTGAACTGATCTGAACTGGGGAATTTTCTTTGGTTTTACAGTTAGGTCCTGGTTGGCAGAAAGACCTCAACTGTGGCAGTTAAAATCCTACATTTGTGAGTTTTCAGAAACTAGCAGGAGTCTCTCTTTCATCTCAACAGGAGTGTCTCTTCTTTGATTTTACTGCCTGCATTACTGTGTAGTTTCTCCCTTCTTTGTCATCTGCTTCTATCTGTAACAGGGAGACAGGGATACAGCACATCATTAAGAACAAGTAAACACCATTAAAACAATTCCACCTCATTGTCACTGCATTGTTTTGAATTGAATTATTGACTCCTGAATAATACCAGGGTTAGGGAGAAGCAGACAGAAACCAGCTTTGAACCTCTCTGGGCAAAGAGCCTGCTTACAGCATCAAAAGAAATGGGTTTACTCTCACTGCATGCTCTAGGTGGGGAAAAGAACAGTAGCTCACACTCAGATGTGCCTATTTTGGTTCCCTCTACACCACACAAACCTGAACTGAGTCATAGATTTATAGACCAGTTTAGGTTGAAAAAGACCTTAGAAGACCATCTAGTTCCATCCCCCCTGCCATGGGCAGGGACACCTTCCACTAGGGCAGGTTGCTCAAAGCCTCATCCAGCCTGGCCATGAACACTTCCAGGGAGAGGGCATTCACAACTTCACTGGTATGGGGTGGTAGGAAATTCAGGTTTTGATGCAAAATCCTAGGTCTACTTGGTGGGTATAGAGCTTAAAATAAGGCCTGACCTCCTTTGGCCAGTAGCCTGCACATAATTGTCAGCAGAGTGGACAACAAAGGCAGCTGCTGGTGAATAATGAAAATTATTTGGGAGAGGGGTAATAAATATTTCCCTTTATATTGGAGGAGTAGTAAGAGGCAGCAACAGGCCATTATGGGAGCCAGGATAGGCTAGGGTTCAGATCTAATACCCAGCACTAGCCCAGAGCTCTAATTCAGGCAAGTTGCTGCTGAGGAGCCAAGCTTCCTCAAACACTGTGAAGGAGAATGCCATCACAGGGCTGAGTACCTTGCTTAAGGAAGCAGCTCCACAGCATCTGTAGGAACACAGTGGGACTGGAAATCTTTGTTCCTTGTCCTGTGACAGATAAAGTTTGTCACCAAAATTCAGAGCGCAGTTGATTTGTGACTTTTTGCAGCCAGGGAATAGCTTTCCTACAAAGGAACAGTGAGATGGGACACTTTCAGTAGTGCTGGGAAGATTGCTGTTGCTTGAGAGGGAGGAAAATTTAGTTTAGTTGGGCAGATCCTGACGTTTTAGGGTGTGGGGGAAAATATTTCTTTCAAGCTCCACTCTTTGTTCAAGAAGAAGATTCAGCAGTGTTTCCTCGAAATATTCTCCAGTCTGGGGTGCACTGCCTCTTGGGTGAGGTGGAAGATGGGCTTTCTGTCAGACACTGCTATTGGGTTGTCCCACAAAAGGGAACACAGTGAA
Source organism: Eurypyga helias (assembly GCF_000690775.1). NCBI lineage: Eukaryota > Metazoa > Chordata > Aves > Eurypygiformes > Eurypygidae > Eurypyga > Eurypyga helias. Next base: position 276,010 of record NW_010244268.1, read on the forward strand.
GACTGTGAAGGAGCTAATCATTGGTTTTAAAAAAAAAAAAAAAAGGAAAAAAAAAGAAAAAAGAAAAATAAACCAAATAAAAAGAAAGGAAATTGTAAATTTATTGGCAAATTGCCCCCTTGTGAGTCATCCAAAGACCAAAGCTGGCATATGAGGTTTATTCAGACAGCTCATCTGTCCTTGGGCTCAGTATGTAACTGAGTTTGTTCAAATACCCATTCCTCTTCCTCTCCTTTTGAATCAGTATATTTTCCATTTGGCATGTAGAGATTTTCTTTCTTGTATCAAGAAGCACCACAACATTCTTTTTAAATCTGTCTTTGGCGTTTTCCAACACAGACAGGATGTGGTCTCAGTTTCTTGAGAGATGATGTGATCCTGCTGCTTATTCCCTACTTAATCCTCCAAGTGTGACATCAGTCATCTCCATGCAACTTACTGAGACTTCTCAGGCACAGGATTATCAGTGATACGGACTCCAGTGGGGAATGCACAGCAGGAGCAGATGCATGCTAGAGAAAGAGAGAGAGGAGCCTGTTTTCATGCAAGCATGGCTCCTAATAAAATGGCTTTGGAAAGAGACAAAGGGGAAGCAGCAGATATGCAAAATATAGAAATTGTGCCTGACTTCCTGAAAGAAAAAAAAAAAGGAATTGTTAGTGATCCTGGCAATTACAGTTCCATTATTTTAAATTCTATCCTTGGGGTGAAAATGAAGCAAATATGAGAGACAGAAAGAGGAAAGAGAATCACTAAAGAACCGGAGATAAAATTTTAGTAATAAACATCACAATGGATCCTCAGCCCAGTTGGATCCTTCAGGCATCACTAAAGTACAAATAATAAAAGAATAAATCTTCACAAACAAATATAAAAGGTTTTAAAGGAATTAAAGCAGTAGTACCTACTGGAAATTCAGTTGGTATAGTGCATTTTACTTTTCTGTAAAGTATTTGATAGTGCATTTCCCATGAATGTACTTGAGTAATTAATTCAGATTGGCTTCAGTAGGAGTACCGCCACAGGGTCTACAAATTAGTGGAAAGAACATTAACAAATGGTAATGATAAATGGTAGTGTTTTAATTTGGGGGAGGTAGCTACTGGGGTGCCACGGGGATTGGTGTTACGTCCTATATCGTTTATCACCCTCATTAATTGGTCTGGAATAAAAATAAACAGTGCATTAATGAAATTCACATTCAATGCCAAATTGGGGGAAGGGGTGGGGGTAGGATTTTCAAATCCTAGTAGGGTTGAATAAAAAGGAAAACTGAAAACATTCAGAGAAAATTGAGGTGCAAAGGAAGAGAATTATTCCTTTTTTGTTATTATTATGAAAGATGTAATGCAACTACAAGACCTTGCTTGGAATATTTTGGGGAAAAGTATTGAGAAAGTATAACTATTCTGTATCTTAAGGCCAGAAGATGTCATATTGTCCGTTTGACTTCATTCTCCTTGCAATACAGGCCAAAAATAATTGATTCCTCTTAAGAAACCAGGCATTCTAAGTTGTGTTAAAATGTATCTCTCAGAACTGCATCCAGTCTTAATTACAAACCTCAGGTGGTGAATGCTAACTATTTTTAACAATTTGAAAGAAAACCTGAAAAAGCCAATTGGCCCAGTAGAATTGCTTTATTGACTGTAACTATAACACTGTGTAATCAGTCATTAGGCAAAGTATTATATTACCCATGTTGTGTCAACTGCCTGCTTGTGGTAGTTTCAGCACTGTGAAGATGAAGGACTCTCAACCCAACTTTAAATGTTGCTTGTGCTGCTTCTGAGACAGCAGAATACCATTTTACCTCAGGTTTCATACATTTCCTTCCAGCTCCTCCTCTATGCATGTTCAAACCTTAGCAAACCTGAAGGGTTTCTTTGTTTTCATATTTTTTCCTTTCTCATTTTCTCATTTTTCTCTTCTCTTTGTGTTTTGCCTATGAATTCTGTTTGTGGTTCTCTTTTTCTGAGACGATCTGCAATTAGTGGCAGAGACTTCACTTCTTGGACAGACCAATTGCTTGATAGATTGCAATGCTTGCAGAAGCCAAAGACATCTGTTGTTCTCTCAGCCCTAATAGAAAACTGCTTTCTAAATAGTGGTAGAAGTATTGTAACTCATTTTTGTGGGTTCTCTTTGATAGCTCTTCCTATAAAACCAAACACATTTTGATGCTAAACTGGGCATATGCTCAGGTTTTCAGGAATTTGGCTTGATAATTGAATACCTTGACTTAGGCATGAATCACAAACTTATTTCTTATTAGAATAAGCAGTAAATAAGTAAATCAGAAAGGATTTTATCATGTGGCATACAGCTTTAAAAAAAGTCAAAACAACTTTGGTTTTTTGTGCAGAAATCTTGCATCATCGACTGTCTGGGGCTCTGGCGGTGTTGCTACAGGAAGTTTGACCAAAGCAGAGATGCAACAACTAATCTGTATTTAGAATGATGTTGTCAGTACCGTCCCAGAAATAGGCAGCATGTGCTCATTGAAGGGTATAGTATCAGTTATTAGGGGGAATCATGGTATAACATATCCAGGGGGACTTTCCACCAGTTTGACAGCCCTCCAATGCTGAAACCTGCTTTCCCTTGACTCTTGGAAGTGTTGCAATGCAGGTGGTAAAACAGGTAGTTAATCTAGTTTAAGATATTCTGCAGCAGAGCAGTGGAACAAAGCACTTCTCTATACAGCTGCAAATGCAGATGGAAACTCCTGTGCTGCTCTAAGCTCCATGTCACTGGAAAGATACTGAAAAGCTGGAGGTAGTTCAGAGAGGAGGCACAACTGTTATTAGGTAGCAGGAAGGCTTTATTGATATGGAAAGATTAAAAGAGCAAGCTATGTACCTCTTGGCAAAGCAATAACTAAAGGAGATATGACAATCACCTCCAAATAAATTCAAGGAGAATCCCAAGAAGAAGAGACTTTGTGCAGGCTTAGTACAATGGGTCATTGCATAATAGGATGAACTTTAGAGAAGGAAAACTTGTGAAGTTCGCATATTAAGAAAAACTTAGTCCTTTCTAGTAAGATGTGGAAGAAGATCCCTGGGAAAGCATTCTTCCAAGACTGCTTAAACTGTACTGATCCCACTACAAGAAAACAGTTAAGGAACCATTCCACAGTGATCAAAAGAGGGAGCAGAATCCTGAGGTCTGATGGCCTCTTTCTAAAGCCAGAGATCATGGGCTGTTCTGTATTTGCTGAGTTGTCCCAGCTTGCTGGTGGTTTTTTGTGAGATGCATCATCTGTTGTGGTGTGTGCCATTCAGTGAGATTATCACCAGTACTGTATGCACCAGTCTGATATTAGTTTCAGAAGGAGGCTGTATTTTAAGAGAAACACTGTCTACAAGATGCATTCAGCAGGTTTTCTTTATTACAGGGTTGAGACACATGGACATGTAATAAGGAACAAAGGAAACAGAGGTGGCATTGCCAGTGTGTTGCAGTAAAACTATTGAATTACTTGCCAAAGGGGCACCTTAAGTAAAATACTGCAGCAAGGAATTTTGAAAAGCATCTGCTGGTGTCACAGCCATTACCAGTGCTGAATTAGCAGCCGTGTAGTGTACACTGCTGCTTATTGAAGGTGCTGATTTGCCAGCAGGGGCCAGGAAGAATGTTTTTTATCACTTCTACAGAACACTGCAAACCTGGTTGCATACGGGACTGCAAGGTTTCACCCATTGTGTCAAGTGCTGACCTCTGCAGAAGGAAAAGAACTCAAAGAGCAGGAAAGGGCTTTTCAATAAAATAATCTAAGATACATTAAATAAGACATTACACACTTGGTCATACGCCCGTTTCCTCAGATGGAATAGCAATAACAGGGAACATTCAAAGCTGCTTTGCAGTAGCTCTCCTAACTATACTTTTACCGCATGATACATGTGAGGTAATTTACTTAGGGGTGGTCTTACAGAGGAATGGAGGCGTCTGTAGCCAACACTGCTGGATCCTGGCACAGCTGAACTCGGCAGCCTGAGCAGCCTGGTTCCCCTCTGTGCCAATCTCTCTCGGATTACCTCATGTTTATTCAGGGATGAGTGTGGAGGTAACCGGTTACCTCATTGTCACTTATCCAAGTGTCCGTAACCCAACTAAACACTGTATGTTCCTGGAGGAACCAGACATTTCCATTATCTTTTCATTCTTTTATTTACCTGAATATTGACTCTCTGTTTGTATTCCTTCACCTTCCCTGGGCCTGTAGAATAGCTGTAGTGTTAGCAATTATTTATGGGAGAGCTGCTGATGCATGTGACAAGAAATAGTGCTAATGGTGATGTCTGTTAGCCTGTAAAATAGCTCCCCCAGGGTAAACTGGTGGAAGTCTCATCACTTGGATGTTTTAAAACCAGTCTGGACAAAGCACTGTAAAATATACTGCAGGGAACAATCTTGGAGTGGCAGCAAGATTAAGTAATGGATTGCTCTCTCGTTCAGCCTAGCAAAAAGCTGTGTGAAAGTATTCAGGGTACTCCAGGGATGTGCTGGTTTGGCTTGTCGTCTTGGGGGACTCTGCTGGAAGTGCTCCTGTGCAAATACTAGGTTAGATTTGTCTTTGGGGAAGTAGAGAGGGAAGGAAGAGCAAATGTGAGAGCATGGTATGTTGCATATATGACCCTGATGACTCAGTCCTTAGGACACGGCCCTGCACTGCCCCTGTGCTAGTTATCACTCTCATGTTGCAAACCTTTTCACTTATTAAAACCTTTCTTGGCTCTGATGAGCCTCACATCACCGAACCATTCTGACAATCCCGTGTTTTTGCTTTTTTTAGCTTCACTTTCCTGTATGTTGTTGATGGAGACACTGGTATACCAGTGGCTGGCTACTGAGAAAAAGCTGGCATGCTCAATCCCAGTAAACCACCATGGTGGTTTTGTATAGATTTGGCCAAAAATACATACCATCAGGAGATTAACAATTCATAGATTTACACCACACTGTGAAGAGCTTACTTTAAACTAAAGAGCAGAGAACTCAAGAGTCATTGTGATTAGTCTCTGCTAACCTGACAGGGAAGCATAGATTTGATAAGTGATGCTATTTTTCCAGTCCCTGTTATATTACACACCTTTAAATCAGGTTAAGGTTAGCTGGACTGGAGCGATCTTCATAAACCATGTTTGGTTAGTCAGTGTCCTGCACTAAAATCGTGTTCTGAGCCAAAAGGGGAAGGGAGAGGAGGGGGGGCCTGGGCGTGTTCATTTAATTTCTGCACTTACTTCTGAATAGCTGATACTTGAGTTTGGAGTATTTTTCACCTCCAATTTTGCCTGAACAACTTCTTTTGAAAACATCTAGGGCAATGCAGCTTCTGCGGCTACCTTTGCAACTCTATTCTGCATACTGTAATGTTATATTCTATAGAAGGGCTCCTCTCCTGGGCACTTACTTAGAAATCAGGCCCTTTTTCTAGGCACACTGTCACCCACCCAAGCTCTTGTTAAGGGGCATTTCAACCCCTCTCTGTACATTCAACAGCCCTGCCTCAGTATGTCCAAGGAAGTGGTTATTCCCCTAATCCCAACTCTCTTGAGGCTGCATCTGGGGTACTATGTCCAGTTTTTGGCCAGAAAGTTACAGACTGGTCCTGCCAGGAGCCTACTACAGTGTGGGTTTCCCACAGAGTCACAGCCTTCTTCGGGCATCCCCCTGCTCCAGTGTGGAGCCCTCCCTGGGCTGCAGGTGGGTCCCTGCTCCCTTGTGACCCTCCATGGCTGCAGGGCACAGCCTGCCCAGGCTGCAGGAGAACCTCTGCTCCAGTACTTGGAGCACCTCCTCTCCCTCCTTCTCTCTGACCTTCGTGTCTGCAGACCTGTTCCTCTCACATATTCTCACTCCTCTCTCTGGCTGCAGTTGTGCAGTTTTGGGTCTTTTTTGCATTTTTAAATACACCATCCCAGAGGCCCTACCACCATCGCTGATGGGCTCAGCCCTGTCCAGTGGCAGGTCCATCTTGGAGCTGGCTGGCATTGGCACTGTGGAACATGGGGGAAGATTCTGGCAGCTTCTCACAGAAGCCAACCCTGTAGCTCCCCCAGCTACCAAAACTTTGCCACGCAAACCCAATACAAGCTGCTTCCCACAAAAGCCACCCCTGTAGCTCCCCCAGCTACCAAAACTTTGCCACGCAAACCCAATACAAGCTGACATTCACTTTCCTGCTTGTTGGAAAATTGCTGAGGCAATGTCTTCCCTCCTGCCGCCAGGCTCTGGCAGAAGCAGTATTAATGTCTTCCCCCTTCTATGAGTTAGCTTGTGCTGCCCAAATCTGACTCAGTTTCCAGGAATCCACCTCAGTAATGACCTCCTTTAGATCCCAAGAAAGCTGGTGATTTTCAGCCAAGGTCTTTGAAGAGAGGCCTGAAAACTCAGCCTTGTTTGTCATCTTACTAAAACATGGAAATGCTCCCTGTGTTAGAGGGATGTGGCCAGGGAGGTAAGGCTGGGTGTGCTCCCCTTCCAAATCCATTCTGCAGAAACTTTGTGGTGTTTGTACTTCTCTCCTTAAATCTGCTTCCTATGGGAGCAACAAATCAGCCCAAGGAAGGGAGTAGGTCCTGGCACAGCCTGCTTTAGCCCACAGCCAGAGTAAAAGGCTTTACCTGGAAGATGGGTATAGCTGGCTGAATCGTAGAGTTGTCTGATATTTCAGAGACAAAACTGAGACTTTAATTGAAATGCATTTGATGGCTGGAGTTCAGCCCCTATTAGGCAAGGATCCACGTTGTAAAGTGAACCAGCTTTGCACCTGTTTTGTCCCAGCTGGCATCTCCTGCCTGAGAAAGGCCCACCGCTGTGGTAAAAGGTATTAGAATCATAATAATAAATCCTATCCATAGAAGTCTTTGATCAAAGAGCTTTCTGATTTTCTTTCTTTACCTTGTTTTCTTTTCTTTCTCTTTCACTCCCTATCCTCTCTATTGTCTGATTATTCTAGACAACTGTGTCTGACAGCCTAGGGGAGTTGATCATGGTCGTAAAATTCATGAGGCTGGCGGGTAGAAGCATAAAAGTCTCACATACCCTGATGCTGGCTCAAAGCAAAGAGTGCATCTAAGCTGATTAAGTGCATCATAGCTTTGGTTGGTGTGTCCTCAGTCCCTGCTGACTTTGTTTAATCTCCCGGGGTCACTTCAAGACTTGGACCTGCCCCTGACAGTCCTCCCTCCCTGCTCCCACCATCCTACTCCCACACCTCCATCAGCCCCTGTGTCGGACCTGAAAGATCCACGTTCAAGGCCCTGCTTGACCATACATTTTTTTGTGTGCCATTATCTGGGGGTTTTGGGCTACTGCCATCTGTGTGTCAGCTCACCATCTGTACAGTGTGGGTGTAATTCTGCTTGCTCTGTCTTTCTGCGCATGCCTCTTAGGAGAAGGTACTACTTCCAGCTCTAAGCTGTGATCACCTGGCTCAGCCCAGAAGTGGCTCGCACCCCACACCTTGCAGCAGGCTCCCATCTCCCTGTGTGCATCCATGGAAACATGCCCTGAGTGACTGGTCATCATGCTGACATGTACAACCCCAACTCCTGATGAGCCTTATGGCACATATGTAATAAGTGGTGTACAGCACAGAATTATTTTTTTTTTTTCCTTAGTGTAGAAGTTTCTCTCCCGCCCTCTCTCAGAACTGTTCATCTTGCCCTCCTTCAAAAGTCTGATCTGTGATCAAGGGAGCTTTGTGTCACATTTCACTGATGCCCAGTTGAGGCACCCAGGCTGGGATCACTGAAGAGAAAAACCTCCATTTGTTCTAAAGGCATCCCTCCAAATCTCGTCACAAGCAATGAGACAAACTTGGCAGAAAGAGCCCTTCCTTTTGTGTTATAAACAGAAAGAAATAATATACCATCTAAGCTCCTAACCATGCTTAAATCTGTTTATTCTGATGGTTCCCTCAGTGCATGTCATCAACAAAAGATCTGTTAGTCAGAATATTTTTCACTCTCAGACTATCTTCCTGTCTGTCTATTTTTAATTATATCAGAATTAGGTGATTGCTTCTGTAGATTAGGTTTACCTGAAGAACATCCACTATGATGACTGTATTTTCATACCTTAGCATAAGCCTTTTGGCTTAGTACAACATTAAAGTCATGAAATCTAGTACTCCAAAAGAAAGATATCCCAAAAAATAATGATGTGTTTGCAACAGCAGCTCATCTGCACCCAGACATCCCTTATATTTGAAGGTAATGTATTAACAAAAGCTGTAAGGTGACATCTTATGTATAACAAATGAATATGGAATAGAAAACAGTTAGTGTGTTCAAACTACTCTGCTTAATACTGTAGAGTGAACTTATTTTTTCGTGTGATGCTTGAGTGATTCCGTATGACAACCTGGAGATTAGATTATTAACACAAACTAAAAAGAACTACTCCTGGTTTGTCTGTGAAGCTTACAAAGTGTGTGTCTGACTAGAACAAACCCCCAAAAGTAATAACATGCATAAAGGCAAAGAGCTGAACATGAGCTGTTTGGGGCCAGCAGAACTAAAGCAGTTTTGGTGTATGACTGTAAAGGAATAGTGAATCATGAAAAATACTTCGTCTCCTGTGCCTGGGTAGTAAGGTAGGAGGCTGAAACAGAAATATGTTCTGCATGTGGAAGGCCCTGCCTCTCCCTGGGGAGAAATACAGAGCTCAGACCCACTCCAGGTGAGGTTGGCAGCCCCATGCTCCTTGCTCAGTCCTTTAGGCACCAAGGAGCTGAGTGACCGAAGCTGCAGCAAATCCTTTCCTGACGGCACAACACCAACTTTCTATTCAGCTTTGTCTCACACCAACAGGAGCTCACAAGAAACCAGAGCCCAGTGGGTTGTTTGGCTTTATTATTCTTATTGTTATTGTTATTGTTATTGTTATTATTATTATTGATTTAAAGGAAAACATGATAGCATACTGTTTACTATAAAAATACCAAGATTAAGATTTCTGTCATTGTTGATGATCCACTATGAGCATTGCTGAAAGAAGAACACTGAATCATGTTCTACCACCTGTTTTTTACAAAGATACCACAAAACTGGACAGGATGGAGAGAAGAGTCACAAAATGTAATTCAAAACTGGGAGTGGAGAAAGAACAAAAGAGCCTGCTGCCTTTCAAGGAAAGATTTAAGGAGCTCAATCTGTTTTAGTTAATCAAAAATAATATTGAGAAACAGTGTGGCTACAGGGTATAATTACCCACATGGGGAGAAAATACTGGCTACAAAAAGGATCTTTAATCTAGCGGAGAGAGACATAACAAGAACTAATTACCAGAAGGTGAAGCCCAGCAAATCCAACGTAGTAACAGGGCACAACTTCTTATGAGAAAAGATGATTAATCACTGGAACAAAATACCCAGGGAAATGGGTAGTCAGGTTGAATGCCTCTCTGTAAGACCTACTTTCAACATGAGATGCCAGGCTCCATAAGGGCACTCCCAGTGAAAACCTATGGCTTGTGTTGCGCCAGATGAGTTTTAGACTCTTTGTTTATCTCACATCCACTTTCCCTCAGCATCTCTTCTGCACAAAGACCCTCTACCCCACACCACCAATGCCACTTTCTCACCTTAACTTTCACACTTTTTCAGCTGTTTCTTCCCTGTCCAGTGCAGGGAATAAGGCTTGGATGCTCAGCCTTTTGCTGCTCCTGATCTTCATCCTCTCCTTGGATGGACATCTGCCCTTATTTTCCCTGCACCATACTGTGACACCTCCCCACTTTGCTTCTTACAGCCTGCTCTGTTTCTTTACATGCATCCCTACAAAAGCTGTCTGTGCTACCAAACAGCAGAAGGAACCAGGACAAGGTACTCCAGGAACAAAATCTGTCACTATCTGCTCCCACTCACAGGCCACCCATGCTTCCCTCATGAGACTGCTTTTCCTGCAGTGGCAGGTACCCCCTGAGGGACACACAGACCCAGAAAGGACTTCCCAGACAGAGTTCCCCTTGTGCTGCCACACACCTTACAGCATTTGGCCTTGGGAAGTTTCTGCTGTGCCTCCTCCTTCCCACCCCAGCAGTCTGACCCAAGGCACAGGAGTCAGTCTCACCACCGCTCCCACTCTCTGCTTACCAAGGTAGTTCTTCCACCCTTTGTATCCAACCCACACACACTGCTTCTCCGGTAACTTACTCACTTCCATGGTTGGAGCACCTGTAACCTGCAGAGGCCATGGCAATCTGGAGACATAAGGTTTCGCTGAATTGATACAGTTTTGTAATAAAATGACCTTTCTTCTGGCATTCCAGGGCCAAACGTGCTTTGAGGGTGGGCCTATTGGGGAAGTCCATTTGTTAAGAACAGTGCAAAGTTCCAGAGTCTCACCAGAATCCTCACTAAGCCTGGGCAACCGACTCACATTAATTTGTAAAAATGCTTTTTTTCAACTTCAGGTTGGAAGGCAACTTTATCTCTTCCACCCAGGAGTGGGACATGGTTAAGTCAATCTGTGCATTTATCAGTATCAGCATGGATTATTAGAAGCCACCATATCTGAACCTCAGTTTAAGGTTGTCACTCAATTCCACCCAGTACGGAATGTTGCCATCTGGATGGCTGAAGTTGCAGCAGGCACACAGAGCTTCTGCTGTAGTCCCTTCCCTAGCTTGCAGATAGCCTCTGACATCAATTCAAAGTCTCATTTTTCAAAGCAGCTGAAGGACTGAATCCCTGCTCCGTGAAGGTCCAAATTTCAATCTGTGACCCCCACTGACAGCTGAGCTCCTCTGAGCTCATGCCAACAAAACAGCCCTGATCAAAGAGAAGTCTCTGTAGAAATTATTCAAGTGAGCAAGCGTGTCCCCAAGGCTGGGGGTCTCTGAGGGATGTCACTAGGCTTTCCTTGGAGACAACTTTAACGCCATCACGGACACTAACAATACAAAAACCTTTATTCTCCCTACCTCATGCGCTTATTCCCTCCAAAGAGAACAGCCATCCATACAGAGTGCTGACCCCAGAAAAGGAATCTGCCAGTGGTCCAATGAACTCTGTGTGGGATTTAGTGACTTTTTTTTTACATGAAACAGTGCTTAGAGGCTGCAGCAACTGATGCAATATGAAACTCTATAAAGAAGCAGGAGAACTTGACCCTGAGTTTCTAGGTCAGCTGTCAAAGAAATAGCCCTAATTTCTTGCACTCTGGAAATGAGTGCTGAATAAGCAAATGGAACAGATGAGGAATGCAGCTTGTAGATGCAGATGAAGTCTAACCACCCAACTGCAACTTAATTCTAACATCAAATACAGTTCCAGAGCTCACTCCAAAAGCAGTGTCACTATACCTCCATCATTTCCATTGCTCCAGGAAGAGCCATATAAGATGTTACAACTGAAGACTATAGGTGCAAGCCTGGGATCCTCACGTGGTTTTCCTAACATCAAAATGCCTCAGCTTATACCTTTTTTTTTTTTTTTTGTCTCCTCTAGTGTTGGAAGGGGTAGGGGGAACCATGAAGGACCAGTAATTCAGGAAGTGCATGTACGTATATATTTATAAAGAGAGAGAGAAAAATAGAGTTAACAAACTGAAATCCATGAGACAATTACAACTGCCTTTTTTCCCCTTCCATCTTTTTCCATTTATAATGCAAAATGGACCTTTAGCGCCAATTCCAAAGTATTCATTGCAGTAATTCCTTGTAGTAGAGAATCATTATTTACTGCTTGCATTCTCATTTCAAATAGGAAATATCAAGCTGCAGACATAGAAGGACTAGGGCTAAAGAAAGGTACTCCCACTTTGCCTAGAATGGCATTCCTAGAAGTGTTCATTGCCATGCAAAAGCTGTGAATTATATTTGAAATTTTCACTGAAAAAAAAGTATTATTTTTGGAGCCTTTGTAGGTGATTTTTATCTCTTAACCCCAGTTATATAGCATGGAGTAAAGTCACAAAACTAAACACTCTATCACACATTCACTGAGTGTTGTTGGGGAGAAAGAGGGGGTTGTGGTGATGGAAAAACTGAGAGACACCAGAAAAGAACCAACTTGGTAACAAGTGTGACCTCAGTTGTGATGTCAGCAGCCAAATATTGGTGATAATCTACTGAAAGTTACTAGAAATCAATCACCAGAAGGTATAAAATCACATTAGGATCATGCTTGCAGCTGGATTCAGGGTAACACACTGATGTTGTCACCATGCTTAACAACACTAGTCAATTAACAAACCTTCCAGGCCAGACTAGCAACTGAAAAAAAGAGATGCTAATCCAGTCTCTGAAGTGCTGCAGTGCACGAAGCGTGGGCTCACTCCATATGTTCTCTCCCTCCTTGCAGAGTAAACATCAGTGTTGGTTTTGCATGTTTAATGACAGTTTTCTACAACCCACTGAGCCTAGGAAATATTAGAGGAGCTCTGAGTGATTAAATTCAACTGGAGTGAGGCCAACTCATCTCACCATTCTTCAAAGTTGGTGGAAAACATACACCAGTAAGAGGTTTGGGTAGTAAGTCCCCCAGCACTAAAAAGCTGCCACCCTCCTTGAAGTTTGCCCCAAAGAGGCAGTCCCACACATGTTCATGCCTCGGTCCCTGCCATTTCACCATCCCAGGCCTTAACACTTGTTGGCAGCCCCTGCACTACACCCAGCCTCACCCTGATCTCTCTGCAATGGGATTAAGTAATTCATAGAGCAAATAAATAACAGGAGGCTATGAATCATGAGGCTATTATTCTTTCAAGGGTTCCCATCCTAATTCAGAGCAGAAACCTTCTAATGATGCCATCAGCTACAAGAAAGGAAGCTTGAGTCATCATAGCTCCTGGATAGAATGATTTGTGTGCAATACACAATTGCCTCTTTGTTTAGATAAGCTGGCTTTGTTACCCATGAGCCCTCTGACTGCCTGTAATAAGGAGGAATCAGTTTGGTACTTGCCCCCATTGCAAGCTGAGAGCCAACATGCTGTAATGCACTCTTTTCCTTCCACTTCAGTGCTGAGAGATGGATCACAAATGGCCATTTGCAGATCATGAAAAACGTGCCTTACTTGTGCCTGGCACAGTCCTATTATGCACCTACTCCATCTCCACAGACCCCCACCCATCTCCTTCCCTCTCTCCCTCCCTCACTTCCTAGGAACTGTTACGTGAGTCAGGAATGGAATAGCTCATCCATGGCTCTCCCCACTGAGCTCTGCCATGTGGCTCTGGTGTCCTTACAGGCCAGAACTGGGAGAGGTCATGGCAACTGCAGCACCAAACTTTTAGACCAGTATCTTCAGATTGGCATTCAAAACATGTGCTAAAGGCCCACAAACCCTGTGGCTTGTGGGAAGAGAGGGGCG
>NW_010244268.1:289370-301624 GCF_000690775.1 Eurypyga helias
CAGAGCATCCTGAATATGGCACTGAGCAATGTCGTAAGCATGTGGCTGAGCAGGCCTTAGCACTTGGGGTTTCCTGTCTTTTGGGTCAGTAGGAGTGCTCCCACCAGCACCACAGGGAGAGGTTCCCATGCCCTCTTTCCAAGGATAAAGAATAGAAGGTTTGCCACTATCCAGTGGTGGGTTTGGAACATCATTTTCCTAGTGGAAAACCCAAGTTTACTTCCCTACCAGGACACATTTATATCTATCTTTCTCAACATTCACATGCATTGCTTAACAACCTGCCCATCTTTTAGGCTTTCCCAACCGTTATCCAACACAAGCCACGAGGCAGGTGGGAAGGATCATTCATCAGGTCAGACAGTAAGAAAGTACAAGGGACTGTTGCTCTCCACTTCACTGATCAGAGCATTTGCTTGGGCAGGGAGAATATCTGGGTTTGGCGTTTTACCCTAAACAGTTGTTGAAACATTAGGTAACAGTTTCCCGAGGCAGAGCTTATTAGGTTGGTCACACTAATATGACTCGAATGGCTTCAAACTGGAACTTGCATCCCAATTCACTGTTGCATTGTGGAGACACCCAGATGGCAGATGGCTGGCTCCGATGCCTTTAGGCACATCCATCGTTGTTACGGGAAGTGCCATACAACAGCAGAGGACAGATTTTCCTTTGCTCAGATTCCCTGAGTGTCAGTGCTCTGACAGACCCTCTGATACGTGCTTCTATAGATTTTCTAAAAAATATGTGCTAACGTCATTCATAAGCTCTTCAACTGTGCTCTTTTAAGCAACTCCTTGCTTGCTACCTACCTTTCAAAGTCTGTTGCTAACATATTGTCTCCTTTCTCCTCCTCCTTTTGCAGATGTCTGCAAGAGTTGCTCAGAGACTGAAAGACAACGACCAGTTGGAAGAGTTTCCCAGCTTTTTCCTGCAGTAGGCAGCTTCCCTATCACCTTTAATAGCTGTGGGATTGGACCCCTTTTTGTTACTGTTTTAACCAGGCTTGCCAAAAGCTCACTGTTCCAGCTTCAGTGTAGGAATTGCAAATGTTTATCTTTTGACCAACTGCCAAATGCTGCTTCAGGAACAAGGAGAGGGATGGCTGCTTATTGTAGCCAGCCTGCATCCTGAACAGCTTTCCAGCGCCTGCGTTTTAGACTGTTCAGGGTGCAGCAGAAGCCATAAATTACAGAAAGCTATGAAGTTCAACCCCCCAAAAAAAAAAAAAAGGAGCTGAATAAAATTCAGGAGTATTTTTCTTCCCTGCCCTGTATATGTTTCCTATAGATCACAGCAGTAGAAGTATGTAGGTCTGAAGAAGAGTGCTTGTTTTGCTGGGATTCTGGGTTCTTCAAACGTGTTTTAAGTTGTTAAAGCATTTGAAATGTAGCCAGGTCATTACTCATTGAGATTAGTTACAGGCTATGTAAAGAATAAAAAAAATAAGCCTGTAACCCTATTTTTTAGAGGCCTGCCCCCCACACAGGCTATATGCGTTGTGATCATTCTGTTGGAGCCAAGGGGACTGCACAGACCATGCAAAGTCAAGCTTTTTTGTAGCTCTTTCCAAAAACAGGGTTGTAAGGCAAAGTTAAGTGGGGAAGTGGGGGTGGGAGGGGAAACACAAACTTTACATTTCATGATTGGTATGGGATTTTCGAACATTTATATTTCAGTGAAAGAAAAATCAATTTCCTTCACAATAAGGCTGGGTATTGTGACTTAGGCATAGCTATTTCCATGGCAAAACACAGTTCTCAACTGTCAGCCATTGTGCCCACAAGGGTTGTTGAAAAGGGTCACAAGATACAGCGGGAGAAACATATTCTGCTTCTCATTCTCACTTGAAAATGTTCTGAATACTTGATATTTAAACTTTTCAAAATTACTGACTAAGCACAGCAAATTGTAGCCTAGCAGGTGGATGTTTCACAAGCTACAACTATTAGTCTATACAGTTTTATAATAAAAAACATTTTGTCATCTTAAATATAGAACTAATTGTCACTTACTTTAATACCTGGAAATATGGTTTTATAAATATACAAATAACCTATCATTTTGCATCTGGTACCTTGATTCTAGACTTTTAAGGAAGAAAAAAGTAACCAAATATGAAGGAACATGATAAAAATTCAGGGTTTTTTTCCATTCACTTTTGAAGCACAAGAAGCATTAAGGTATTAGTGTTTGCAGGTGTTGCAAGAACTGATAGGGCATTGGCTTACTTGGTTTTACAATGGGATCATTTTGCTATAATCTTGCAATAATTTTGGAGTGATAAATGTAAAGGAGTTTTTTATGCCTTTTCCAACACTAAAAAAGGGTCTCCATCATCACAAATGGTATTCTTCAATTTGGGAACAGGTCTCTGCTGTGTTGCAAAAGCTTCTTTAAAAGATCAACTCTAACAGCAAAGCAAAAAGCCAGTGCCTAGAACTCCAGAAGGAAAGCTACCATTTGACCCCTCAGAAAGAAGACCCCCAACCACAGGAAGCAAATCTTCGCCCTCACACTGAACTCCACCTGGTTCCAGCCACAGGTAATGACAGTAGGATGTGGTTCACTGTGGTATCCTGAGGTTATAGCTGTATGTCTGTATACATGTACCTGAACATGACTTTTAGCCCTCTAGTCACGATATTTCCTCTGTTTCAAGCTGATATTGTGCCTACTGCTTGCTATGAACCCACACAGCATTTGGTAGGAATCTTTTTTTCATTTTTAACGGAAAGTATAGTGTGATTCCTTGTGGCAGCAGGTCTGCTCCATAGGAAGGCTTGGTCCTTTGGAAATATAGGATGGCCATTTCCCAGAACCACACACAAACTCCAGCTTCTGACAGACACCATTTCTCAGCCAGGACCAAAGCAGCTATGGAAAAAAAAACAAAAATGACAAAAAGCTTAACAGTCTTTTCCAGTGACCGGTCAGTACACAGGACCTGGGGTATAATCCTAACTCTGCTCCTGGGAAACACAACTTGCCTTCAGTTGCTTTGTATGTCAGGAGAGAAATGCTACCTCTGTTGCTGAGATATGAAACTCCACCTGTAGTGTCAAAGATTTTCTCTGCTGATTTTTGATGCCGCATTCTCTCAGCATAAATGCCTTCTGTAATGTCAAAGGAGGGTGTAAGTCTTGGCCATTTGCACAGCATATGCATTTCATGCAGATATGTGTGAAATGCAGGACTGACACAGTACCTCCAACAGCCATGGATGCACAGTCATAGCCAAAGACACATCCCCAGTCCCACCCCCACCCCAGAAACTTCTTTTCAGCACTGCCTCAAAGCTTTCACAGGCAGCAGGGATCTCACACTCTGCCCACACAAGAGCTGCATCCCTCACTTACTTTACGCAAACCATGACCTCCCTGAATCACTCGACGTGACAGGGTGGCAGGGAAGATACCTTTTCAGAACAGAGGTTCACCACCAAAAGAAAAACCATCACACTGTACCAGCTTAGTCAGTTACTGTGGTAGCAGCCGTAACAGTAGAGATGCCAGTAGTATTTTCTTCCTCCTCACTAGACCATGTACTGCTTCAGAGTGGCTAAGAGGATACTAATGGTGCCTCTGTTGCCATTTGGGAGGATGAGGACTTCAGGATGTGTCAGACTTTGCAAAGATGCAAAGTGACATTCAAGTCAGATCTAGCCCCAGGGCAGAGAAGCAGAAAGTCAATTCAGGCAAATATTATTGAGTGATTTTAATACATTTGTTGTTCTTAGTCTTTTTTTCCCCCCCTTTTTGTTGGTATAATTGATCCTTTGGAAATTAAAAAAAGAAAGATTCAGCAAATTCATTTTGGGTTATAATGAGTAACAGCTTTTGGGACGATTGCAAAGTGCATGAATTAGGACAAAATATGAATTTGTAGATGCACACAGAGAAAACGGATAAGGGAAAATGGAAATTATAAAGTAACATTTATGATTTATGAAGAATTCTTCATTTTACTGCTAATCATAATGGACTCCTGCTGCTTATAACCTTATTGTAATCAAAGGGGTATTTTCATTTCTTGCATAGTTATGTGCACATCACTCCTATTGAAGCTAATAAGTGTTATGTGCTTGCTGTGAGGGGCAAAGAGATGCCACACAATTAAATCATTTGCTATAGCTGCATTGTAAATGATAAAAATGGCCTAGAATGTTATAATTATAGATAACATTGCCCATTTTTAATTTTAAAAAGGATGTATAGCATTGGCCCTTTGGCCTTGTGCTTGGGGGAAGACAGAAATGGTCGCAGGCATTGTAGGCAGTGGGAGGAGAGGTTTCTGTGCATGGTCAAAGCTCTCTACAGCTTCCAGCAAGTCTTGCTACATGCTGTAGAAAAGACTGTTTAACCACTTTCCCATAAAACTTCCCATGGGTGCCTGTTGGGCTGATTAAGGCTACCCACTTCACCATGCCTGGAGCTGTGGAAGAACTGGATCTTGGTGGGACCACACACCACACTAAAAATATCATAGAAAGAAACTTTGAAGAAACAGGAAATTAATATCCCCTTTTCAAAGGTATTAAGGAAACTGAAAACAATTATTTTGTATATCTTGGTTTGGTACATTTTAGAGGTGAACCACTGGTCATGGTCTAATATCAGAGTACAAACCAGTGGTAGGATGTTCAGACAGTGCAGTTATTTTGAATGTTCCCGTCTGAGAAGAGTGTGTCCAGCTCCACCTTGGACAGCATAACCACAGCTGCAAGTAACTGGAAGTGGATCACATTTATATATAAAGAGTGCAGACAGCAGCCTGAGAGATGATTAAGAACCTCAGGTGCAGAACAAAGGCAAAGAGTCAGTTCAGACCTAATTCATCCTTCCATGGTGCTGGAGGGGGAGAAGAAGAATGAGCAAGACTGCACTGGTCACTCCCATAGGTCTGACCTCTGATCTCACACCTTCCTGTATACCTGCTTTTCCAGATTCTCCAACAATCTGAGGTGTCTCTCCTGCCATGAATGGAAATACAGTGCTCATGTATGGCTACCATCCACCCACAGTACCTGGAGCACGTACTTCATTCCTCTGCCTGGAAATGCTGTACAGGTGACCTTCGATATCCCTGTTCATTTGATATTTTTCAGGGATTCAGACAAAATTTGCTGGTCAAGTATCATTGCTTAGCACAATGCAGAAGTGGCTTTGCTGCCTCCAAGATACATACTTAGTAGCTGTGTTGCAACCAGGGAGCATGTAGCTCCTCATGTGTGATGTGTTCCTGTTCAGGAAATCCCAGTCAGAAATGCAGCAGCATTACTCGGAAGGTACACATAACCCAGAAATGTTGAGTGTTCCGAAAAAAACTGGCTGTCCTATATTTGGGGATGCAACATTCGCACCTGCAACACTTGTTCTCTGTCGGTCAGTGACTCTGAACAGCAAATCCTGTAGCCTTTCTCGTTTAGGAGGTGATTCAGGTGCACTTTCACCTATCTGCCCTTTGCCCAAACCCAGCTGTTTGAACATGCTACCCTGCAGTGTTTGCTAATAATACTAACGTGTCAAAACGATGACATGTCGAAATAGTAGCACCCATGCAGGAGACCATCCAGTCTTCCCATCCCCATCTTTGAGGAGCTGTGCCCAGTGAGGCATGAAGCATACTTGGCAAGGGAAGTTCAGTTGCAGAAGGCTTGAGAATCCCCAAATAAATGAGCAGACCAGACTGCAGAGCTGGGGTGTGGGAGGGAGTGCAGTCCGTGAGAAACCGAATCAAGAAGGTATTAACTAAAGTCATCTTGCTCTTGGTGAGGACAGGTCATAATCCTCCCTGAGTCCCAATGGGAACATAAGAGCTTAAATAATGAATCTCAAAGTCTCCTTTGTGAAGGTACAGTGATGTGACACCTCTTTCTCCTCCTCAGCTTATCCTCTGCAGCTGTTTGATTCCCAAGGAATTGCAGTGAACTTACAGATTCCTCCCTAGTGCACAGAGGGGGAGGGAGCATCCACTGGGAAGTTATCCTTACGTTTTCAGTCACCTCCTGTTCTGCCCCAGCCAATTATATAGATGTGATAGAGACTGTTAAAAAGGGACTGTATTCTGCACCACAGCTGTCTGTATTCAGAGGTGAGCAAAACCTGAGCTTCTCTCAGTTTCAGTGTCCTCTGGATTAAAAATTAAAGAAGAGATATTTGTGTTAACTTTTCTCATAACCTCAGGAAGGAATTAAACATTTTGAAATATCAGACATCTTGAGAAAGAGATTCTACAGTTGTGCTACCAGGCACAGATATGCCTTCTAACCCTGAGAAAGGCAGGGCAAAGGCTTATAGTAACAAGTAGCACTTTTATGTATAGAAACTCTGATTCTTATTTTCACTATCCTTAAAATAGAGTGGGACCCTAATGTGAAAGTAAATATTTTTGCACAATTATTCCTTGCTGTTACTTAAAGGAAGGAGAGTTGATGGGTCTACAGCTCTGCTTATAGCATGTACTGGAGACTATGGATACTCTCAGCCACAGGTTGGGGAGCAGTTGCTCCTCTTTTCCCACCTCCTTAGATTGTGGCCACATCCCACTCAATACTATACTGGCAAAATTTGTGACAAGACACTTCCTGAAGTGAAACAGAATGCCATATACATTTTTTAGATCAGCCCCAGTTTTGTTTCACTTTGCTACAGGTAGTAAACAAAGTTATTTTTATAGTCACAGTTGTGTTATCTGGTCTAGAAAGAGATTAGAGAGTAGAAATATTCTTCTTGTGTTTGATAGAACCTGCATGTTCCAGGGTGCCTGGAAGGCTTCCGTCCTCATTATACAAAATAATGAGTGGTTCTTTAAGAAACTCCAATAACTTACATCCACAAATGAAGATGTTCTGATGTCTGTGTAAAATGTTACTAATTTCCTTTGTACAAGAAGAAAAAACATTAAGCAGAGGTATGAAGGACACCTACAGTATCCCTCCTTTACAACTCATGTCTACCCATCTTTACAACTCTTTCTTCTGGACTCAGTGTGTGAGGGGTTTTTTTATTTATTTTTTGGTGGGGTTTTTGGCTTCCCCCCCCCAGCAAATATTCACACTCTGAATGGCCTGATTTGCTAGGACAAATTCGTCTAATTCACTGTAATTAGGAACATGGTAAACTTCCACTCATGTACAAAAGATGAAAGGTAACAGCTAGCAAGTGATTATTTCTATCAGTAGGTTTCTGTATAGCATTTCAGACAAAACATTCCTGCATCCTGCTCTTAATAGCTTGAATGTCTCAAAAGAAATCCATGGTAACTTGATCAACACTGTCTGAATCTTTTCACAGGCTGGATGCTTTTCAAGAAATAATGATAATTGAATCATCTTTCTTAATGAAGAAGATAGCATCAATACAGTGTGCCAGTTCTGTTGCTCAGCCACTCAAAGTTGGCACCAGCTTCACATTAGGGTTCTTCACTCAGTGACTGCAGGGTGCTAAGGCCCTGATCCAAGAAAGTAATGAAGCACGTGTGCCTAACCATAAGTCTGAAGGTAATTCTCCAGACTATCTCGTGTTCAGTGCCACCCTCCTGCTCCAAGTACCTTGCAGAAACAGGATGGGAAAGCCAGGAGGGAAGGGAGATGGGTGTTTTTTGCAAACACTTTTGACAAAGAGATCCCAGTGTGGAAGAGCTGACGTTATGCAGCAACAGGAGTGATAGCCTTCTGACCAGATCCAAGGTATATGAATCATTCACATCAGTCTCCTTAATTGCCTGGAGGATCAGGAGGCACAAAGCCATTGTACTCTACAGCACTACAACCAACAGCCATAACTGGCACCTCTAAGCATGTAAAGCCTGCTGGGACCCTGATGCTAGTTCTGGTTTTCTTCTTGAGATACATATGACAATGAGCCTAAAATTACTGTTAAAATGATGCCTGTATCCCCTGAGAGGCCTGAAGGGGGAACTACAGACAGATGTGGAGCCTAGGAATTGCCTAAGCTGAAGTTCACCTCTTGCCAGGGTCTGGGAGGTTGTTTGGGCACCCATACCTCATGCCCCAGGCACGATGCTGTATGCAGCTGATCTCTGGGCAGAGAGGGGATTCATCTCTCTCCAGCTTCTCAGGATCAACGACCAACAGAAACTGATTTTCCCTGTCTGCAAGTCTCTTGGTGTCAAAAAATGAGAAACTTTTGCCTGAAGCAATGGTATCTCGCCACAGAAACCACAGGCTTAAAGGTTCCCAGATTGGGGAAAATCTATTATAATTGTGGGAACTTCAGCTCTGCAGGGACCCAGTAAAGGAGGATTATGTCTGTGCAACATCAGTCTGCAGAAGAGGGAGGATGCAAATGGTTTGGATGCAGTGAGTTAGGCACACCTTGGTTTGTGGGGACAGTCCTGAAGGAAGAAATCACTGCATTTTATTTCAAGTTAATCGTGTGTATATTTCTCATCGGCATCCCATGGTCAGACTAGAACCCTAGAAACCTCTCCTTTTTTTTTTTTTCCTCAGCTGCATTCCTATTCTTTGCAGAGGCAAAATCACTTATGAAACTTAAACAGCTTTTGCACAGAATCAGCTCAACTAATGAAAAAAACAGAGACGATTGCCATAATCTCTTGAATCTGAGGAGTAATATAGAGCCCTGATTCCATCAGGATGAGGAAGAAAGAAAGACCTGAGAATGATGGCCAGGTGCATTAAGAATTTTTTGCAATATGTTTCTTTAAAAAATGTGGAGGAGGGAGAGGTGACAGTATTTTAACAATATCATTAATTTACATCAACCTTCTCATTATTTATGTATAGGCTGATGCTGAGATTTAGCACAGGAAACAGTTTTAAGAATCTATATATTCTTGGCTACAGTTCATGCCCTCAGACTGTGCCAGAATTCCAACTGAATGTTAAATATCTCATCTACCTATGCATTTTTAATGCACACATTATCATTATATTGAAATAACACTGAGGACTAATGGCAAATCTTTTCCTTTTTTTTTTTTTTTTTAAAAAAGGCGATACCCAGAAACTATATTGACACAGTAGGTGTAACCAAAACTGATGTACACTGAAAAAACATTATTTTGTTCCCAGAGATGATGTGCCAGGTGCAGTATAGTAAAGAGCATGGCATTAGATGTAAACACAGTTGTGGATAAGGTTTTCTGGACTGAGAGCTCTTCATTTGGAAGATTTAGGCAGGTCTGCAATTTATTCTAGTGCTGTCCATTTGTGTGCCCTCAGCTAAGCCACTTCAGATGTGTTTGTCACTCAAGGCAAGATGAGTGATGGCTCTTCTGCCAATGCTCCACAGACTTGCTGTCGAGGTGGAAGCCACATGAGCCTGTCAGCTCTCCCACACGGACCTGGATCAGAAGAGGGACACTGGTACAGACACAGCACCCCATTTGTGAGGCTTTTCTGCATCTGGAGCTTTTCCTAGGGTCTCTGCACAGTACTGTCCAGGGACATTTCAAGGCACCAGCTTGGTCAGAGGTCTCTAACCAAGCACTGCTTTGGGTGGATGTTCCTTTATGAATTTTGAGGACTGTCAGAGAAATCGAACAGGGGGCACACGTCTCCTCTTTCCTGCCTAGACAAGGCTTCCCTTGTCTAGTTAAGCACTGATGGCTTCAAGGTTAGGACTCTTCCTTAGTGTTTGTACAGACACAGCACAAGGGAGCTTTAATTTCAGTGGCAGCTGCTAAGGACCACTGCAATCCATGACAATTAATATGGATTATTAAATATGGATTAATTGTGCATACCAAAGAAACTAGCTGACTGGCAGGCTCTAGGTACCCAGTTCTGAAAAGTTGATTAGCTCTTTATTTTTCTTGCTGCTTATAAATACCTAGATAAATACACATACTTCTTTCTTTTCCACACAAAAACTTTAGTGATTGACCATTTAAAAAATAAGGTAAATAAGGCTTGAGATCTGGAGAGAATGAGAGGAATGTTCATAAACCATGAAATTTTCAGGCTAATATTAAAATGGTGCCTTCCTTTTTTAAAATTATTTCTGTAATAAACATACCAGGTTTTCATTACTGCTCAAGTCTCTGATCAATTCAGATTTATTCTTGAAAACAGGCAAAGCCCTAGTGCAAGGGGAAGAACTGGAGATTAGCTGCTACATAAGCAATTAAAAAAAAAAAAAAAACACATGAGAGAGAGAATCTATATCCCTGGAACAGATTTCCCCAAACCTAGTCCCTTCTTTCCTGCCTTCCTAAAACATACAGCCTAAAGTATTCTTTTATTTGCATTGCCTTCTGCAATATTATGCTTTAGTTTGGCCTGCTATTAATCTAAAACATGTTTGCTCCATCAGTCAGGACACAGTTCTGCATAGTGATGCTTCCTCACTGGCAGAAGGTCTTTCTCCAATAAAAGGGGATGAAACCCTGGCTAGACAAAGCAGTTACACCTCTGCAGCAGTTCACTAATGACCTAAAGTGGGATCCCTGTTCAATAATCCTGCACCAAACAGAAATATTTATGCTACTAATGCAAATATTGTTTCTGGGTTTTTCTCACTTGCTCTGTCATTGAGACACCTGAAAAGTGTGGGTACTCTGTTACATCCCAAAGGCAAACATTTGTTTTCCTCAGGGAAATTAATTTCTCAGCTCATGGTAGCTTAGGATGGTGTCCAAACACCATCACTTTCACTGCCTGTTTCAGGTGCTGAAAAGCAGGCAAGTTGACTTATGCTCTTATGCTCTCTTTAGTTGCTTCTTTTTTTTTCCCCAGGAACATTGTATGTATTTTGTCCTTGTTTCCCCTGGCAAACCTGGTACTATGGAAACACTGTGACAGGAAGAAGCACCTCGGTTGCCTAAAGAATAAGCACCTAGCTCTCAACACTGGCTAAAGTTATCTGAAATGAATCCCACTTGTAGTCACTGCTACTTTCTGGGTAGCTCAAAGCTACCTGTTTTAAGCTGCTCATGCTGTGCCAGCAGTCTTGCTTCAATCAATGCAACACCTCACACAGTGAGACATGACCCAGCTAGAGGCAGAACTGATTTCCCTGTTTTTTAAATTGATTAATTTTGCCATTGATTTTCCTTACGACCAAAATACTTCTCCTTAGCATAATGATGTAAGTATGGTCTTTCTGGTTAAAAGCAAAGGTCTGTGCAGCCCAACAGATAAAATAAAATAAATCTTAGAAGCAAGGCTGGTGTAGAGTGATTATCCCCATTCCCATATGCTTTTCCAGCAGTTAGAAACTATGGTTTTTCCTAAGCCTGTAGTTGTGTCTACATCACTCAAAAATACAGTCTTTGTTTGGCCTGATGTCAATAGCTTTATTTAACTGTTGGTTTAATTTCATTACATTTGGGCTTTCAAAATACCCTGTGGCAATGGGTTCCACAGTGACACTGAATACTTACAGTGCTCCTTTTAAACCTGCTGTCTAATAAATTGTTCCCTCCCTCTAGTGAGCTTTGTCATCTGCCTCACGAAGTTTCTAGTTCTACTTTTTCCACACCTACCTCGTACTTGTGCCAGGAGACCAGAACTGCACGTTGCATTCAAGATGTGAGCACAGCACAGGTTTGCACGGTAATAAAAAAGTATATGTTTTATCATGCTGTCTATTTCATTCCTAATAATTTCTAATATTCCATTTGTCTTTTTGACCACCACTAGCTTTGAGCTGATGTTTCTGAGGAATTACATGTAATGATTCCCAAGTCTGTCTTCTGAGTGGCAATAACTCATTTAGAGTCCATCACTGTGAATGTATAGTTCAGGCTGTTTTCCTCCATGTGCATTACTTTGCATTTATTGACACTGAATTTCATCTGCCATTTTATTACCCAATCACTCAGTTTCTCAAGCTCCTTCTGCAAGCCTTCACAAACACTTTCAGCTTGGACCGCTGTAAATAATGTGATGTCAGCAGCTGGCTATGCCAATTCACTATTCACCTCTTTTCCAAAGAGGGTATTTAGCGTGCTGGGCCTGTGGGACCACACCAACCACCTCCCCCTTCTGTGAAAGTGCCCCTGCCTCCTAAGCTGTTAAAGCAGCGTGACAGCGCCCAAACAGCCCTGTAGCTCTGGGGTACCCAGGCCACGCTCCTTCTAGACACCCGTGCCCATCCACACCTTCCTCCCCTACTAAAACTCCCTTGGGCCATTCCCAGAGCCAGGCTCCCCGGTCCCAGCCCCAAGGGGCGGCGGGGAGCGTAGCTCTGGTCTGTGTCCCGCCCGGTCCCCTCGGAAAAGCCGCTCCCGCCCCTGGCCGGGCGCAGCCCCCAGCCCCCGCCGGG
>NW_010244269.1:0-211 GCF_000690775.1 Eurypyga helias
ATAGAGGTTTCGCAACCCCATCCATCGGTTCTCTCAGGACCCGTGGATATATTCCATCAGGTGCCATGGACTTGTGCACCTTCAGGTTCCTCAGGTGCTCCTGAACCTGATCCTCATTAACCATGGGCGGCTCTCCATTCTCCCACTTCCTACCATTGCCTTCTGGGGGCGGGGGTGGAGGGACGCAGGATGGCTTGTGCCCTTGCACGTG
>NW_010244269.1:336-3346 GCF_000690775.1 Eurypyga helias
AGCCCTTCTTGTTGGCCTTGATGTCCCTGGCCAGGTTCAATTCTGTCAGGGCTTTGGCTTTCCTAGCCTGATCCCTGACTTCTCTGACAACTTCCCTGTAATCCTCCCATGATCCCTGTCCCTGCTTCCACCCAATGTAGACTTCTTTTGCATCTCAGTTTGTCCAGGAACTGCTTGTTCATCCATGCAGGCCTCCCGGCACTTTTACCCGACTTCCTCTTCATTAGGATGCGTCGCTCCTGAGCTTGGAAGAGAAGGTCCTTCAATACTCACCAGCTTTCTTAGACCCCTTTTCCCTCAAGGACTTCATCCCGTGGGACCCTGCTAATCAATTCCCTGCACTTCTTTTGCATCTCAGTTTGTCCAGGAACTGCTTGTTCATCCATGCAGGCCTCCCGGCACTTTTACCCGACTTCCTCTTCATTAGGATGCGTCGCTCCTGAGCTTGGAAGAGAAGGTCCTTCAATACTCACCAGCTTTCTTAGACCCCTTTTCCCTCAAGGACTTCATCCCGTGGGACCCTGCTAATCAATTCCCTGCAGAGGCCAAAGTCTCCTCTCCTGCAGTCCAGGGTAGCGAGCTTGCTGGGCACCCTCCTCCTTAAGGATCTCAAACTCCACCATTCCCTGGTTGCTGCAGCCGAGGCTGCTCTTGAGCATCACATTTTGCACCAGCCCCTCTCTGTTGGGGAGAACAAGGTCCAGCACAGCTCCCCTCTTCATTCGCTTTTCCATGACCCTAATAGCAATATTTCTGAGACCCCTACTCTCCTTTACAGAAATTTGCTACCAGATTCAGAAGTTACTAGGAGGGAGGGAAAGGACCTAAAAACTGACTGTGCTGTCACATAAACATAATTTCCTTAGGATACCATGCTAACAAAATAGAATAAATATTTATACATGGCAGCTGTTTATGATGAACATTACATGAAACTATAGGAAAGAGAACAGATTTCCTGAAAACTGAGACAAATGAACATTTCCCTGTAAGAGAAACATACATACTGGGAGTATACAGTAAAAGCTTTTGCATTTACTGTTTTGTGTGATCATTTTGAACATTAAATTGATTTCTTTCAAGATGTTTCTATAACCCTTTTCCTTTGTATTGTTTTTGCTTGATTATTCTGAAGGCATGTGTCCTGCAGTTCATCCCTTTGTGGGTGTTCCACAGTGACAGACTTCAAGAGGCAGTCCTGCATGCATTTACCGGTTATCTGAAGAAGAGATGGAGGAACCCCTAGCAGAATCATTTCTTTGGAAGACAGGCAGTGGGTAACCTCAGCTGGATGCATTTTACTGTGTCCTTTGTCTGTGTGTGACTGTGGAGGGCATCAAATCAGTTTGAGCCATAACTTCACCCAAATCAACTGTCAAGTTACAAGTGATTTGATCTAGTGAATCAGTTAAGTAAATTCCTTCCTATCCCTTTCCAAAGACCACAAAATTTGCTAGAGCTGTTACACTGTCTTCCGTGGGCCTTATGTAGATTCCATGACATTTATGTTAGTATTTTAACATAAGCTTGGAGGCCACAAATGTTTACGTTTGTTTGATGTTCATGAATAAAACAATAATTTGCTTTATTCCAGACTCGTTCACAGTGTATTTTGATATTTTCAGTGAGCGTTTTGTGTCTTTGGTTTCTTCTGAAGAATCAAGGAAATTTGCAAGAGGATAAAAGGCAGCTTTCGGGGTGTAAACTGAACCCTTGGAAGTCTGCAACCATAAAAGATGTATTTCTGTCCAGAGCCTGTGAATCACTTCATGCTCTGCAACTGATATGGACTGGAGGAGGCTGAGGGTAGACAAAAGGTATGCAGTAGTTCTGCATTCCTGGATGAATCCAGGAGGTAAAGCTTTTGATTGCAGATACCTATGCAGATCACATTGGGTGCTGTTAAAAAGCGTTTCAAGGACAGTGCCATCCTCAGGCACAGTCAGTGTGGGTTCACAAAGGGAAAGTCCTGTTGAAGTGATTTGATACCCTTTTGTGATACCCTGCCTAGATAGTGAAAGGAAGGCAGTGGCTGTAGTTCTTCTCAACTTCAGTAAGAGTTTTCATACCGTCCTTCACAGCATCCTTCTGGACAAGTTGTCCAACTGTGGGATGAGCCGGTGAAGAACTGAGTGGCAGGGCTCCCGGTGTTGTAGGGAATGAGGCTACATCTGGCTGGTGACCGATCACCAGTTCACTGTTCCGCAGTGTTCAGTTTTAGAGCCCGTTCTGTTCAACATGTTTGTCAACGATCTGGATGCAGGAGTTGAATTCACCCTTAGCAAACTTTCTGGTAACACCAAGCTGGGAGGTGCTGTTGACTCTTGAGGGGCAAGAGGCCTTGCAGAGGGATCTAGATAGATTGAAGCATTGGGGTATAATTAATGGGATGAAATTTAACAAGTCCGGATGCTGGACTAAGACGGAGTAATGCTGGGCACAAATACAAACCGGGAGAGGAGTGGTGGAAAGCAGCCCTGAAGGAAGGGATCTGGGGGTGCCGGCTGGCAGCAGGGTCAGTGTGAGCCAGCAGCGTGCCCCAGCAGCCAGGAGGGCAGACCACGTCCTGGGGTGCATCACACATGGAGTCATCAGTCATTATTTTGGGTTTGTCTGGTCTGGAGAGAAAGAGGCTAAGGGGTGACCTCATCACTCTCTTCAGCTTCCTGAGGAGGGCATGTGGAGAGGCAGGTGCTGATCTCTTCTCCAGGGGATCCAGCAACAGGATGCATAGGAATGGTTCAAACCTGCACTAGAGGAGGTTCAGACTGGACATTAGGAAGCTTTTCTTTACCAAGAGGATGGTCAAACACTGGAACGGGCTTCCCAGGGAGGTGGTGATGCCCCATGCCTGTCAGTGCCTTAAAAACAGGTACTTGGACAACACGCTTCATAATGTGCTTTAACTTTTGGTCAGCCCTGAAGTGGTCAGGCAGTTGGACTAGGTGATCTTGGGTTCCTTCCAACAACTCCAGTTCAGTTCAGTTCAGTTCTATTCTATTCTATTCGA
>NW_010244269.1:3357-4293 GCF_000690775.1 Eurypyga helias
GTTCCGTTCCGTTCCGTTCCGTTCCGTTCCGTTCCGTTCCGTTCCGTTCCGTTCCGTTCCGTTCCGTTCCGTTCCGTTCCGTTCCGTTCCGTTCCGTTCCGTTCCGTTCCGTTCCGTTCCGTTCCGTTCCGTTCCGTTCCGTTCCGTTCCGTTCCGTTCCGTTCCGTTCCGTTCCACTCTGTTTAAGCAGATACACGTCTGTTTGTTAAAACTCAGGAATGTTAATGCATCTTGTAATTTTGCAGATTTATTTTACTGCTTCATTTCAAAAAGCTTTTTTGTAAAGCTGCATTAAGACAGCAAAGACATTATTAATGAAAGGAAATACATACTGCAAGTTTTTGGCCAAATGTGAGGAAGAGTCTCTCTAATCTTTACCACAGAGGATGGAGAGGAATCACAAAATATCTCCTACTGAAATTCCTGTCTGCTGCATTCAAGCTAGTGACATATATAGGCAAAACCACATAGACTTATAGTACAGCACTGTAGGGTCCCAACTTTCTGCATGTGCTTCCTATGTTTGTTGCTTCAATTCTCAAAAGGAATGCCCAAGGATTGTGCTGAGATCTCTGAACTGGAATAATGAAAACTGGGGCACATAAAAGGGTATGTATCTCTCCTGCAGTAAAATCAAATTTGATCCAGGTCTGCAAAATTCATTAAAATCACCTTACTCACATAGGTTCCCAGGTACTGCCACTGAATTCAATGAAGCTGCTGATACACTTACAGTTTTTCATGTCAAAATTGGAAATGGAGAAGTAGCTCACTTAGAGATGAGTATTGCTAAACCCCAGCATTAAAGAAGTCCCGGGTCACACCTAAAATGGTCAAGTATTCTAGATTTCTGGTTTGATTTTTTTCTTTTTTGAACCTTTGAAATTTACACATTCAATGATTTCCTGTGTCCCCTCAAAAAAAAAAAAAAATCCA
>NW_010244270.1:0-4398 GCF_000690775.1 Eurypyga helias
TTTTAGTTCGACAAGAAAGTATTTGGGAAAAAGTAAGTCACCACTCAGTACCAGGAATGGTTATGGGCTATTTTAAACAAATTATGATTTTATGAAACAAAAAATCACATCTTTGGCTCTGTGTTTCCTGATGTGATATCTGTCACATTGCTGTTTTTATGTCAGAGAATTTGGAATCTTATAGAAGAAACAGTATAAGTCTAAATATTTGGGAACTCAGTGTGTATTATCAGATACAAAACTAGACTAATTTAAATAATATATTTCTATTTTATGGAGCCATAATGCAATCTGTAGAAGATAGAGTAGAAATTATTTGCAGAAGAAAACAGTATATGCTACAAACAAGTAACATCTGCATTACAATAGATATGTTCATGCCCACTATGTAGACCTCTTATGGATAAAAAGGTACCATTGAGAAATAATGCCAGTGCAGTCCTATTGAAAACAACCAATTTAAAAATAACCAGCTCCAAAGAAACCTAGCCTTTGAACCAGAGTAGCCATAGAAGTAATAGAAAATATGTTTCGTATTTAATGCTGACATTCCAGTATACAAGCAATAACTTGAGAGCTCCTGACTTTTCTTGGCAGGGTAGTAAGGCACTAGGTGTAAGGTGAAGATGAAACACGCCACAAATTCCCCTCGCATTACTAGTCAGCACTAGCTAGGAGTCTGTCTTCTGGGATCTTCATGGCTTATAAGTTTACCTTGTATCATTGTGGGTATATAAATTATTACAAAGGAAAAAAAGACATTCGCTACCCTTTTTGAATCTTAAATCAGGATATGAAGTGACCAAACAGTTCTCATCCTGTAACTGTCTTGGATACAAAGCTTTTTTTCTGCTGCATTACATAAATATAAAATCTTTTTCCGGTGATGAAAAATGACTAGTAAGGCACATTTTTAAACATGTATACATGTCATGCACACACAGTTAGCTACTAGTTCTGTCATAGCAGGACTACTAAATGCAATTATTGGCTTGCATTAAATTGATGGTGTGGATATTTGTTTGCTGGATCAGAATATCAAGGAGGAATTGGAAAAATGATAATGAACTAGATATTTTTAGCATGTTTTTAATGGAATTTTTTGATCTGCTGTGCTACTATAAATTAAAGCAAATCTGATCAGAGAAACAGAAAAGTAGACATTGTTACAAAAATTAATTCTCAACTTTCATATGTGTGTCAGTGTTCCTTGATGAAATAGGATTATCATTATATTAGTTTAGTCATTTAAAATTTAAAACTTCCAGCAGTGAACTTCTAATTAGTTGAATAGATCATGAAATGCTAAAGCAATTTGAAATAACCCGTATTCCTCTTCTGAAGGAACTTGTATTCCTGTTCAAGGGGACAAAATGGTGTATTTGCAAGGAAATATTGGAGCATGGAAGAATCAGACATCACATTTTAGTGAAACAGTAGATGTGAACTGAATTGGCAATTAATGTTACACAGTGACTGGTTGGCTTTGAACACCTAAGGAGCTTTTATAGGAATCATAATGTTTTTCAAATATGCTTTTATGGGATCAGCTGTGCATATGCATGAAGTGAATGAAAGAAACTCAGTGGGCAAAATGGTGGTGGAATGTTTCATTGTTCATATGTACAAAGTTCAAATAGACCTATAAACTTACATGCAAAATAATAATAATTTATAATTGCATTAAGCATATTAAAATGTATTTATAATAACAAATAATTATGTTATACATCTTACTTGTAGTTCACCATAAACCTATATAAAAATAATTTTGGCCAGAGTTACAGATAATTTTCAGTGATGCCTTTAATAGTAAGCTAATTAGAGGAAATTGTTTCCTATATTTATTTTCCATGTAGATGGCACCTCTCATGCTGTTAACATTATACAAGTAAACATTAATGAACTATTTGCATACTAATACATTCACCTGATGTGTCTGAGATGTTTTCCCCTTGCTTACTGACTGCAAGGATAGGGTTTGTGGATGATGACAGACCAATTTGTGAAAAAAGCAGCCTTGTGTTTCCACTGAGAATAACTCAACTGTAGGCAAGGATAGTTCCTCCATAGGTTACTTCAAGAGACCCCAACATCAGTTTCATCTTTCCAATAAAGCAATAGTATCTCTATGCTCCTCAATCTTTGGTCTCTTGGATGATATTAATGAAGGAACATAAACATTATTATGGCATTGAAATTAAAGACTTCTGAATTTGTAAGTAGAAATTAAATATGGTATTTAATAAAGTATATTTCAGGCATAGATTATTTGCATTAAGACAACTAAGCTGTAGTTCCAAAGCACTACATCAGCTCTCTTTAATCAAGTTGGTGACAAATCTTGTTTTACAATATATTTCATAAAGTAGTACAATAAAAAGCACTTACTCTCAATAACTGTATATTAAAATGGTGAATAATCATATACACATTCCAGAATTACATACTGATGCTTTTGTGAAGCTGATGTGGATTTCATCATCCTTATTTTATTTTTAAAAAGTACACGAACTGGGAGGGTAGAGGCTGTTTTACAATAACTGTATATCTATATTAAAAAATCTTTTGAATATTTTTCTGAATTTAAAGTTTTGATGATTTGAGCACTTGGATTCTCATTTGGACATTCAGTCATAGGATTTTTGCATATTTCTATATTTCATGGGTATTGAAAGAAAAAAAAAAGACATTAAAAAGAAATATATTTGAAGGCTCTGACCATTCTCATTTTGTCTGTGCAGTTCCACAATCAGCAAGCACTGGGAGGCAGAACTGGCCACTCTCAAGGGTAACAATGCTAAGCTCACAGCAGCCCTGCTGGAGTCCACTGCCAACGTAAAACAATGGAAACAACAGCTTGCTGCTTATCAGGAGGAAGCAGAACGTCTTCATAAGCGGGTAAGTCGAGGCAAAGGACAAGGATCCTTGAGGTGGAAGTACTGGTGACTGTATTTTCTCATTTTGAAGTAAAACAAGCTATTTGTTGGGGCTTTAGGCTAATCTTTGAGACAGAAATTATGACTTTAAAGCACACAGGGTTCCTCAGGTGGTAAATTGTTTCTTTTGTAGTAGTTCCTCTTTTGCTGAGGGTTTTATTGCAGGAATAGTTGTCTAACCTGTGATACTTAGGACATAACTGCAAGCTTTCATTCTTCATTTGCTGCCAGCTGCCTAACATCTGTTTCAGGACTTTCTCCATAGTATTTCACTTTAGTCCCTCTTGCATTTAAGCCCACAGAGACTTGACATCAGATATGCAAGTTAAAGGAACCTTGCTGTAGTTTCCACATATAACAATGACCAACAGCTTCCTTTCAGCCTTGCACCTGAAGAAAGCTGAATGTAGAATCAAGCTCATTATACACAGAGATCTACCTCTGCGTTCATACAGGAGTCCTGTCCTGTTTCCTTCTGTTGTGGTTTAAACCCAGCCAGCAATTAAGTACCACACAGACTCTCGCTCACTTCCAAATTCCTCCAGTGGAGGAAGAGAATTGGAGGAAAAGACAAGGAAAAACATGGATTGGAATAAGAACAATTTAATAACTGAAAATAAATGAATAAAATACTGATACTAATAATACTAAAAATACCAATAATACTAACAATAGAAACAATGCTAGTATTACTATTAATAATATGCAATGAAAATAATGGAAAATAAATCAAATTATACAATTGCTCACCACCTGCCGACTGATGCACGGCCAGGTCCTGAGTAGTGTGAGCCAGAGCCAGAGACCCCAAGAGCCAGAGACCCACAGACCGGCCAAGCTGAAACATGCTACGGGACATCCATAGAGACTATAGCATTTGCCCAGGTGAACATATGACCTGGCTGCTCCCCTGCTGGGATAATGGGGCCAGTAGTATGGAGTTAGAGGGGAGAGAGGCTAAACAGCTGGGATCACTTGCCAGAGAAGGGGGCATTGATAAAGCAATTGGACATAGACCACAAAACATCAGCCTCTGGAAACCACTCCTGACCAAGGAGAGGTACCCTTTTAGAGAAAGTGCGCCACAACAGCTACGCAGGTGGACCAGCATGGAGAAGGGCATCCAGTATCTAAGAGAACTAGTGGTGCTGGAGATTGTTTACTAGGACCCAAACAACCCACGACCATCTACTGATCCAGATGAAGCTCACTGCATGATACCCAAGTGGCAGAAGTTAATGCAGAGTGCAAAACCCTTATATTCTAGCGTGCTCTCAATAATAACTTGGAGAGAGGATGAGGCACCAGCTCTAGATGAGATGATTCACTGATTCCGAGAATATAAGGAAAGTGTCTCCTCCCCCATACAGTCCTGTGTCTCACCTGTGGAGAGACTGTCTCAGGAGTTTAGGGAAATCCAAGAGGAGATGTTCCACTCCCCACCTCCCAGGGCCAGGGT
>NW_010244270.1:4787-4995 GCF_000690775.1 Eurypyga helias
GTCCTCCCTCATGCCATCGAGCTATAAAGGGGTGCAGCCCATCAGTCTTTCTGGTGTGACTGGGGGCTCTCAGTACCTGACTGCTGGAGGCTGAAATAAGCCTGACTGGAAAGGAGTGGCAAAAGCACCCCATTGTGACTGGCTCAGATGCCCCGTGCATCCTTGGCATTGACTAACTCAAGGGAGGGTATGTTAAGGACCCGAAAGG
>NW_010244271.1:0-14183 GCF_000690775.1 Eurypyga helias
GGGAGGATCGACCGTTGATCCCATTCCAGCAGCCAGCAAGGCGGGAGGCGTGCTTTCCCGCGGGGGCTCCCAGCATCAGGAACGTACCGTGAACGAATCACAGCACACCGAGATGCGGCCTAAAGGCCTTGGAGCTCAGCAGCTGAAGCAGCGGCATCGGTGGAGGCCGTCACGCCTGGTCCCACAGCAGACACCATCCTGCTGAGCATGGCTCACGAGTTACTGCCGAAGGCATTTCAGCAGATGTGATACAGATGAACTTGGCACTGTCACTAAGCAAAAAACCCCTTAATTACCCAGAAGTAAAACGAAATACCCCGTTTCCCTCACAGTTACAGCAAATAGTTATGTTTTGCCCAGCAACCGAGGCAGAACAACACAAAATGTGAAGTACCCGTTGCAGCGGGGAAAAGCAGCGACGCTGCAAAGCCGTGAGGGTAAGGAGCAGTCGTGACAGCACGGTGCGGTGGGGTATGGTCGTGTTCTCTGTGCTTTTCACGGCCAGGCTGCTCACCTGGATTCCAGAGGCTTGCAGCAGGTCACACAGGAAGCAACCTCACGAATCCTTCTCCTTGCCCCTTTCTCCCACAGACCATCTGCCGTACCTGAACCCTTCCTCACAGATGACTAAACTGTTTAAAAAGCTCTTGTGATGGACGCTTTCACACTTCCCCAGGCAGTCTCCTCCAGCCCTTAGAGCTGGAGACAAGCAGCTACATCTCCACACCCTGTCGTTGCAGCCCCATACCATTTCTCCTATTTCTGGAGGACACTGGTAGAAGATTTAATCCCTGAGGAATGTATAAAAAAAGATGCTGCAAAGCTGGAAACTTCCATGCATCTCCTCAAGTCTTCCCTCGATTAAAAAGCACTAATTCTTTTGATCTTTCCTCACAGGCCACTTCACGCATTCCTGTTCTCTGAACTCTCTCTAGCTGGTTTATCTTCATCTTGAAATTTAGTGCTCACTACTAGGCCCCACATTCACACTCAGTGCTAAATCGATTGAGAAGGTTATGTGATGTGCCAGAATTTACCCTGGTTCCTACATGCCCCCAACATTTGCCTTTTTTCTTTTTTTTTGCAAGCATCCCATTGTTGATGCACCTGCAGCACATGACCTGTTCCACCTCAGAGGCTTTTTCAAATCACTGCTGCCCAGACAGTCTTCTCCCACTTCAGATTTGTACTGAAGACAAACCTGAACATCCTTTCTGAATACGTTCTAAACATCTCATCTCTGATGCAGCAGGAGATCCTCACCTCTAAGCATCAGCATCAACTCCTTGAGTAGTGCCGGATGCAGTTGTTCATAGGCCTACACTATCAGCTGCATCAGTGAAACAATTCAGTCTAACAAAAGACAAAGAGTGGGGGAGGGAAGGACAAAGATGGTTTTTGTTTTCTTTTTTAATCCAGATAATTTTGTTGATCTGATTTACAGAGCAACCCTGCAAAACCAGTTTCTTATATTTGAGGTCACTGAGCAACTCATTAGTGAAGCTGGTGTCTTACTACCTTTCTGTCCTTCCTACACACTGGGATAATTTGCAGCTGTGCACACCATACTGTTGAACTCCTCTGAGCTACTTTCCTCTCAACACTCGATTTTCTTCTTCTGCCACCGATTCTCAAAGTATGTTTTCTTCACAGCCACTGTGTTTGCTCTTCTACTCTCCCTTCGCCTTTGCAAAAGCTTTGAGAAAACATTACAGCAATAAGCAATAGGTATTTCCCCTGATCTGAAGTTAACAAAAATAATTATTTCTTCGGCCTTTGCATTAACAGTTAAAATTGTTCAGTGACAGGAGACTGTAAAGAGCCTGCAAATTGCAAAGGTGTCCTGACATAGCTTGCAGGGTTGGCTGTGATCCTCGCCTGCTTTCTTCATCCCTTTGCTCCAGAAACTTGGCTTTCTTACTTTCTCTCCCTCTTCCATATTATCCCATGTTCACATCTAATCCCCCATCACTCCCAGAAAGCAAGGCAGTTTATAAACCTATGACTCTGACTCAACCCTTTGTGAAGAATCACAAGCTTCCTCGAGCTGTATGTGTTTGGTAAGACCTGCGTTGTGCTGTTAAGCAGGGACTTGGCAAGCACAAGGTTGTGTGCAGTGCTGAGAACTTTGTCTCCTCTCAGAGACTGAACTTTACACCAAACTGGGCAAACTTACCCATCCTGTTTATCAACCCACAACTCTCAAGATTTCATTTACTCTTTCAATGGCAGCTTACTTCCTTAAAACACACTGCTGGAGGAAGATAATTCACATAACTTGCAGCTTACACAAGCAAGAAATCAGACTTTCAGAGCTGCAGAGGGGCCCCTGAAAACCAACTAGAGTGGCATCAAAACATGAGGCAAACTTGGGGTTTTTTTTGCTTAGATTAAATATAATTATGCTAGCTCCAACTCATTTCTTCTTGAGAGAAACCTGTGGTTGGCAAGAGGAGGAGTTCTTCTGTTAGCACACATCTCGAGTTTCACTCCGGTTTACCGGGTTAAAAAAGAACAAAAAGCAAAGTCTCTCAGCCAGTTTCATTCCTGGCCATGAAACTAACAGTAAACAGGTAGGTTTCAAAACAGTAAACATCAAGGCAATGTCAAGGCTCTGCTTTGAAATGGAAGGCTTAGAGCAGTCTTGACTAAAGGCAACAGTTAACCCGTCTCTCTGGTTAGCGTTGCCAACACAGGATTGCAATAATTATTCTGTGGGAAAGTCGTAGGATGATTTACAGTTTTTCCTTGTCCAATAGAAAGACAATAAATGTGAGATCTGCTGCCAAGTGCACTTCTGCAAAGGAGATTCCCACCTCAATCGGCTTTAGAAGCTCACAATAGAAGATACTGCTTCTTTGAAAATCTTTCTTTACAGATTTGAGGCTGTTTATTTTTTCCATGTGTATCTGCATACAGATATTTAAAGATTTCAGCACTTCATTTAATGCCTCGTTTAGCCAGATGGCCTCATTCTAAAATAACTTCCATTACTAGGGGTCACCCCCCCTCCCCAGTTTCTCTGGGACAGAGAAGCACACAAGCGAATGCATGCACACACACACATGCAAGCCATATCCTCTCCAATTCCTTAAGTAAAAAAAGAAGCATGCCTCCCTTTCCACCTGGAACCTCTGGCAGGATCTGAGGAATCTGTCCAAGCGTTTATAAGAGCACTTGTAGGTCCCTTCATTTGGTACAGTAGGTGTTCTGATTTAATCCTTCCAATCAATATTTATGTATTTCCTGGACACTAATCTCTGTGGTCTTTTTATATACTCATCTATAACTTCAGGGTACTTTTTGCTTATTAGAATGAAAATGAAGATGTTGTTCCATTACTACTTCTACATTAAAATAATAATGACATGTTAATTGTTTTGTATCCCAAAGGATGAAATATGATCACTGTCTTGCATCACTGCAAAAGTTACTACAGAACACAAAAAAATAGAGCGTAAGAGTAGACAGAGGTATTGGGAAATACAGTTGGTTAACAATGCATGCATAAATCACTGCAGAGTATGAAAAATTATGTGGGTGATTATATAAGGGATTAAAAAAAAATAAAAGGCAAGAATCTATGTGCCTGCTACAGTTACCCAGTACTGTACAACTATGACAATAGATGTTTATGGAACAAAGCCCCTAGTTCCTAGTGCCATGGTGTATCTTATTCTTAATTGATGCTGAATATTACTTTATAATCAAAAGGCAATAGGCTTCAAAAAGCCACCCCATACAGAACTTAAGAATTTGTAATAAGCCAAACCATTTAAACGAGGGAAAAAAAGAGGAGCTTTAAATTAAGGAGTGCAGAGAATCCAGCATAGAGTTGGTTTCCACATATGGCAGTTCAGCAATATTTTACTTCTAGGAAAACACATTTTAAGGAATAAAAAAAAAAAAAAAAAAAAAAAAAACCCACAAAAGTAGAATGCATGCAAATAGTGAAATTTAGCAATGTGAAGGAAAGTTAAATATTGTAAAATATTTCACAGCTTTTAAAATATCACCTGATCTTTTTGGAAAAAAAAAGAAGCTTCAAACCATCTTAATAAATGTATATATACATGTATGTAATATATATTGTATACACATTTATATCCAACCAAATATACATTCAGGCAACTACAAGTCATAATTGATCAAAGTTATTTCCACCTCTTTTGCTTATTTCTAAACTGGGAAATTACAAAACAGCAGATGGCAGCCTATGACACCTGCGGATATTCCCTCCCCTCCCCCCCCACCGCTCCTTTATTTTTTAATGGGCTACAGACACATTCCCAATCATACACAGCTCTAAACCATCTCTTAAAAGAAGAAGTGAAGAGACCATTGACCCACAGAAGTAGGACAGATGTCAAAGCTTTTGATTGCCACTAGAGTTCAGACTCTGTTCAATACGTACTGCAGTTGTCACTTCTCAGACTGAACTTAAAACACTTCATGCAGGTATGACAAGACTCATAAAAGTACAATTTTTTCAGTAGATGGAGACCAAATAGCAAAGTGTAGGGGAAGAGCACATTTTTCTGATGACACTAAATAATAACCAACATTTCATTGGAATGATCTATAATAAAAGCGGCTGCACAGTAAATTAAGACATAAAAAGTTAAACAACAGAGTGCTCTTGCTGGGTACCAAAGGGCTCTGCCCTACCTCATAGCTCAGTAGTCATTTTAATGACAACAATTAAAGATTTGAAACTTTGTCCCATAGTTGCAGAGAAATAATTTAAAGGCAGCTAAGAAATTAAAAGTGAAAGGATTCAGGAAATGCAAACTCATCTATACTGGAGAAGTTAAAGCCTGGAATTCAGCTATGCTAAAAGAACCAGGGATAAATGTTTTGCCCAGTGGATGGCAAATGGGGGAGATACTAGCAACGTAGAAGCATCAGGTTGCATAGAAAGAAATAAAAATCTGTGTCCATTTGAAAGTCAAATTTAAAATGATGCATTCCGGTTCAGCCACTTCACGACAATGAACAGACTGACAAGTTGCAGACAGTTCCAAGAAAATCAGCCAGGAAATAGTGAATTATCCAGTAGTAAGAATGGAGACACCTTCCAGGAAAAATCCAAAATTCCACATATATATTTTTAAGATAAAAATAGCTACAGAGGCAAGATGCAAACATCTGAGGATGTGAATTCTAGGGGTGGAGCATGAAGGACTTGGATGTGAAAAGAGGTGCACAGCTGAAGAAATGTGGCTGACAGTGACCAGCACAACCCATTCCTCACAGCAGAGGCGGCTGTCGACAGGAGAATGGACCAGCTACTTGCTGACTGCCAGTGGATGGGACATCCAAAACTGAGCATGCAAGTAGGTGGGATGAAGCACCAGAATGTTAACTCTGAGGAAGCCAAAAGCTACAGAAAGACTAGGTGGATGGCTAGATAGGTAGCCTGTTCTTTACTGAGATTTTCATTATTAGACTGAACTGTACAATTCTCTAGCCACATTTCCCTCAGTTACCTTGTGAATAAAACAACAGACTCTAATAGTTCTTAAAATATTCCTTATATCTTCGTTAAGCAAGGTCATTATAAAGGGAATATGCTCTAATTAGCTAAACCTGCTTGCAGGCAAAACCATACAGTTCCTCAATGTTATTGTCTATACTCTACCGACTTCAGTTGTCTACAGAACGTCCTGGGGGTCAGCCAAGGCCTGGCCCCACACCCAGGTTCCTCTGTTCAGTGCATTTGAATGGTCCATCAGTGTTCCTGCAGAGTATCCACAAGTACTGTTCTTTCAGGTTGTATACTCCCTGTTCACATGCCAAGAAGGACTCTCAGATTGTCTAGTTTTACACATCGGCAAAACCAAACCCACCCATTTCTGTCACATTTGTACATCACAGCTGGACTACACAGGTATTACTGTTCTCAAAAGCCTTGTAGCTGTCTTTGAATTGATAATATATTCCATCTTTTGACATCAAAGACTTGTTTTTCCCAGTACTATCTTGAATGGCTCCAGTGTGAGGCCATCTATTTGCTGTGTCTGTTTCCTTTACGTTAAGTGTTAGGGAGGACGGTTCTTCACAACACTCTGATCTTCATACCAGAAACTACAGCAGCTCAGTTCCCCTTTCTCTCTCTCATTCTGCAAGCTGAGGACCTAGCTATTCCTTCTAACCCTATAGCAATTTTACCACCTTTGTGCCACCATAACTTCCCTTGAAGCCACCCTCTCTCACTAATGCTACACCCTCAAGAACTGTCAGAGACTCAAGGGAATTCCTGATAAAGGGAGAAGAAACAGTGCAGTGGTGGAACTTTTCTCCCTCTTGCTCCTGTGAAAGAAAGTGGAAGAAGGGAGCACACCACTTAGTTTTGGGCAACTGCTTTTGCTCTGTGTGGATGTTTTGTGCAGGAGAATCGCTGCAGAGTTTTGGGGATGAGAGCAGAATGCCAAATGTCCACTGTATGCTGTCAGCCAGCATACCCTGCAGAGGTATTTCTACACTGAAATACGTGTGAGAAGCAACACTTCAAAGCTGCTGCTTCTGTGTCTCCCATGTAGCTCCTATTCAATAGCCTGTAACTGAGCTTCTCACAGGACAGCTGCAATTGAATGTAGATCTGCCTGTACTATGGACAAAGGCAAGATGTGTTCCATCTTTCTCATAGGAGAGACCCTAACAGATCTCTAATGGCTGTAATGTTGGAATGGAGCACATTTTCCAAAATCTGCTACTCACAAATACATCTCATTGAGGAGGTTTTCTGAGAATTGCCCCATATCCTTTTACTCATTGTGTAGAAAGCAGAAGTTTAGCTTTCAGACCACTGTCTTGCCTCAGGACTGAGTTTAGAGCTGAGCAGTCAGCACACGTAGCATTTACTGTGAGGATGCAAAGAACAAAACCACAGAATGTAACGCAGAGACAGCAGATTCCTCTCGTTTTACAGAGCTGGCCTGCAGGGCCAGTAACAGAACTTGGAGAAATACTAAAGAACCAAATAGTCCTACAACATGGGGAATATCTACAGTGCAGCAGGTTTTGCCATGTTGCTGACACACCTGCAACACCTCAGGTGACTATTTGTAAGGCCCGTGTAGAGCCCTGCCTCGGTTTGGATCAGAACAGAGCCCTATTTACCAACACAGAGACAATTCTCTCCTATTTTTCTGAATTTCTGGGATAGTGTCAAGGTGTCTAACCCGTCCTGAGAACCAGTTATTTAAGGTTTTACTTTAGTAACACCATCTTATTTGTCATCCAGCAAAGCTTGCTCAACTCATAGGAAATAGAGTGGATCATATTAACCATTTTCACTGTGTTGCTGAATGTGTGCAGAGCAATAAGACTAAAAGGCCCCAGTCTGGTCTTCTCTGACCTCTTCCTGTACACCTCTCCTTCAGCAGAGTGCCTTAGGCTGTCCTAGGTGGTTTTGGGTGGTTTTTCAAACTCATACTAGTACTTCAGTACATCAAGGCCAGGCTGGACGTGGCCTTGAGCAACCTGGTCTAGTGGAAGGTGTCCCTGCCCATGACAGGGGGGTTGGAACTAGATGGTCTTTAAGGTCCCTTCCAACCCAAACCACTCTGTGATTCTATGATTCTATGAACACTGACAAACAAAGTTTGAGACCTCCCTATCGCAGTTAGGTACTGATTTGCAAATTACCTGCAACTGAAAGCTCAGTGTACTTTTCATAATGCAGGCTAAAAAAGAAACCCTGAGTAAATCAACGGGAGAGATTTACTGGCAAAACACAGGGCAAGTAACAGGGTGAGGTGTGCTAGCCCCTCTCTGGGCCCTGTGACTGTGTCTGAGCTTCCCCTAGTGAGTTGTGTTGGTTTTCTATGCTCAAAGATCACTAAAAGCTACCATATAACCTATTGATTGAATAGTTAAATTCAAACCCAAGTACTTTTAAAACAAATAAACAGGCAAAGGATCTTTGTATGTGCTCTGTAACAGTTCATGTAAATTCTGCTTCACAAAACTAAGTTCCTCTTTTCAGAGGTTGCCACTAAAGTAAAAAAGAACAAATGGAGTTTTAAAGGTGTTAGATTGAAACTAGACTGTTTCCAAAGCACTTGCAAAACAAAAGCAGCAGGCTTGTATAACCTCCTACCGTAGGTAACAAATATTTCCAAAATTATCATTTCCAGAAGGGACTGTGGTAGAGGGCTTTTGCCATCATGAATGCAAAACAGCTGTCAGAAATAAGGCTGTCATATAAATCAGTTCACTTGATACGTTACGGAATCAGCAAATGCATGAATCACTAACTTTTTTAAAAATTCAGACTTCTGAATTTCCTACATGACATGTGAACTGTAAAACTTGGCCACTGTAAGACTGAAAAGGAGATTGAACTGTTCATTTAAGTGTCAGGATTTGAAGTCCTTTCCCAATAACATCCCCTTTGCAAACTTAAAAAATGTGTAAAATTGTTCAGGTTTTAAAGCCAATTAAAAAAAAATAAAATAGACCATTAAAAAAAAAAAATCTCTGGAACATGTGTCTTGAGACATGTCTGTTCATCCTGACAGCATTTCTCTGCCTGACAGTTTGTTTCCTCCTGGAACGAGGAACAGAAGGGACCTTTTTATATGCAATGGATCTTAAGCTACAGAGGATACGAAGTGTTCCCCAGCTCCTTCATACAGGTACACACATCTACCTGTGTTTTTCCCCACAATGAGAGGAAAAAGGAATACTTTTATCAAAACAAGATGCAGCTATCTTGTGGTTACCCTAAGTATGTCCTCCAGCTCTACTGGTCATTTGCTCTGAGTTTGTACACAGCTGACTTCACCTGTCTCTGAACTTTTGTTCATGTACTCATCCTTTTTAAAGATTCCTGTGCCACAAAAAAATAATCTATGTCTCCTAGATAAATGCCGCTAACAACCTTGTACAGTCCTACCCCCTTCTGGGTACAGCAGAGATGTTTCCTCACAGTTAGGGAAAGGGACAGGTAATTGAGGATTACAAGGAGAATAATTGCCCCACTGACATCTGTGCTCCGTGCCCAGGTCTACAGGCTGCTTACAACACACAAAAGTGCCTAGGTTTATTTTTTAGCTGACATGACCAACGCTGAATGCACCGCGATACATTACGAGACGTACAGCATGTGGAGTGGAAGGTATCTTACAGGTCATTTGAAGCAACGTGGTCAGATTCCATATCAGAGTAAGGATATAACGCTGAAACCAGCTGGCCTGCGGCTATGGAAACACAAGACAGTGTGTGGTTTAGCTGCCAAAACCAGCACAGAGAGGTATAAAAACCCAAGCTAATGGCAGCATGCCAGGGCCTTGTTAAAAAAAGACATATCACTACAACATATGTGCTGATGCAGCACTGCCAAAGGCTCTTTGACAGGCCTGGAGACAGAGTGCCCTCACATTTCATTATACACTGAACAGCAATACCTGTGCCTGCAGAAGGAAGGGTATTTCTAATAACTGCCAGTCTCTTGTGTCTTACAGTGGTTCCATACCCGTGGTAAAGATGAAGAGCTCTCCTTTTTGTTCTTTCCCTTTAATGTTTTATACAGCACACTGGAATCTGACTTTTTATGAAAAATGACCTATCTTCTTTATAGGAAGAAACAGGAAGATCCAGCAGGTGAAGCTGAAACTAGGATATTTTTGCTTAAAAATAACTCATTAGGAAATAAGCATGTTAAGTCACCCAAAACCAGGCCATAGATGCTCATCAGAATTACCAGTTAAAAATGTGCTAAACATGCTAAACCCACATTTCTGATTCAGGGAACATTACAAATAACCTTAAATTTACTCCCAAGCATTAATAAGATGAATTGACGATCACGTGGTTGTGCACTGAAACCAGCTGGAGCAGAGAAATCGCTAAGCATTGCTTCCGAGTACAGACTTGGACTGTCACCACCTGCAGCAGGTGCATGGTGTGGACATAACTTTCTTCTCACCAGCACTTCAATCCTTTCTTGTATTTTTGTGTGACTGATTTGTAACATATGCAGACAGAAGCAAAGAATATCATTGCTTCAAGCAGTTTTGTTTTAGCCGCAGCCATCAAATCTGTGGTGGTGAACATGACATC
This sequence comes from Eurypyga helias, assembly GCF_000690775.1. Lineage (NCBI taxonomy): Eukaryota > Metazoa > Chordata > Aves > Eurypygiformes > Eurypygidae > Eurypyga > Eurypyga helias. The sequence continues at coordinate 10,069 of NW_010244271.1, forward strand.
TCCCAGTGGAGATAATGGTGCTGGGGGTGTGGCTTCCAGAGGGAAAAGGACAAATGCAGAGAAAGGCAAAGTGTGTAAAAGGTTCTGTGTTTGAAGCAGCGGTCTGGAAAGTACTTGCTGCACAGAGGTCAACATCTGTTTTGAAATAAAAGTCGGGATGCTTGTTTGGTTTGGAGGTGTCTGCCTAAAACCAAGTGTTTGTGTTGGTGCTGGTTTTGGTTGGGAGAGAGATTTTTTCTTCATGCTAGTATGGGGCTATGTTTTGGATTTGTGCAAGGCTCTGTGTAGGATTTGCGCTGGGAACAGTACTGATCACACTGGTGTTTTCAGTTGTTGCGGCGTGTTTGTACCTAGTCAAGGACTTTTTCAGCTTCTGATGCTGCACTCACATTCCCAGATCTTTCACTACAAGAAGATGGCAGGGGACACAGTCCTGACAGCTGGCCCAGACTGACCAGAGGGGTATTTCATTACATAACACATCATGATGAGTATGTAACTTGGGGGTGGGCTGGAGGCCATGTTGGTTGGTTGGCTTTCTTGGTCGCTGTCTCGCTCACGGGGCTCCCTCTGACTCTGGTGTGATCTCTCCCGGGCTCTGGTTCTCGCTACTCAGGACCTGGCTAGGCATCGGTTGGCAGCTGCTAAGCAGTTGTATAATTTCTTTTATTTTCCATTATTTTCATTACACATTATTATTAGAAGTGGTAGTATTATTTTCATTACATATTATTAGTAGCATTGTTACTATGATTAATATTGTTGGTATTATTTGTATTATTCATATCACTATCTAATTCATTTATATTCAATTATTATCATAGAATCATGGAATGGTTTGGGTTGGAAGGGACCTTAAAGACCATCTAGTTCCAACCCCCCTGCCATGGGCAGGGACACTTTCCACTAGACCAGGTTTTCAGCTATGAAATGGTTCTTAACTCACGAGTTTCCTTGTCTTTTCCTCTGATTCTCCTCCTCCTCTGGAGGTGGAGGGGGAGGCGAGCGAGTGGCTGTGTGGTACTTTGCTGCTGGCTAGGGTTAAACCACGACATCATTTTACCATCACCATTCCCAGAAACTATGGCTAACTTCAGGGGATTGGAACTAGATGATCTTTAAGGTCCCTTCCAACCCAAGCCATTCTATGATTCGATGATTCTATGATTCTATGAACTTTCTTTTAGGAGTTATCACCACTGTCTGCTCTCAAATCATCAGCCCAAACACATGGCCTTGTTTCTCTCACTTGAAGGGACAGCAGAGAAGAGGGAAGGAATGAAACTGAAAATAATAATTTCTGCCAAAAATAAGACTGAAGATATACACAAAACTAGACTACACACAATGAGAAGGGACTCATATATCTGGCCTCTTGCTAAAACAAGATTGTCTCTAGCTTTTCTCTGTGTCTTTCTCCAGTTCCCAGAAGCCATTGAGCTGTGCCCAGAGCTCACTCCCTGTGTCTCCATCCTCCACTTGTGTCCTCTTCTAATTTTCTTGCTCTTTGCCTTCTCTCTGGTGCACCTGAATGTGCCACATTTGCCGTCAGAAGATGGACCACGTGGCCTCACAGAGTTACCTGCGTTTTACTGATGGACAAGGAGGGGGAGGACAACTCCTCAGTCTGATGTGGCAACACATTACCAAGAATTCATTTTGATTCTGCATAAGTGTCTTTCAAAAATTGTAAGCACAAATTTTTGCTTGCAAATAACTAAAAAAGTCCTCCTGTGTGCATAGCATTTATCTTCCTCAGATAACACTTGGAGGATCTCCCGAGGGCTTTGGGATTAGGCTTTGATGCAAACTCTCTTAATAACTTCCTAATCTTTGCAAGGTCTGTTTTGCATGCTAAGGGATTGATTTAACACTATTTTATGGATACAGACAAGTAATACAATGTGTACACAGTAACAGACAATAAATACTAATCCTGAAACATTCCAATACAGGTAATAATACCAATCAAACAAATCTAGTGAAGAAGAGGCTTTTTGTATTTAACTTGTAGTTTCTGAGTCCTCAAGCTTCTTAACATATTTGTTTCTCCATAGTCACAAGGGACAGAAATTTTTATATTAAAAAATTCAGACTCTAGTAAGAATATCCACCCGTTAGTCAAGATGACAGAAATACTGTTAGACCTGGGATAAAACATGAAGAGCTGGAAATACATCACTCACAGGAGAACTGCAGCTCTGATTATCAGTCTCCTAGAGCAACTGATTGCATAAAATGTCTGAAATCTCAACCAACGTACTGTGTAATTGCTTAGCAGCAGATAAGGATTCTGGACTACAAAAAGGGTATCCCTAAACGACCCTTACAAATAAAGCCCACAAGGAGTTTCTCTCTCATTCAAATCCAAAATCCATAGCTGCAATGTTTTCAGTTTTATTCCCTCCCATTCCCCTGGGTCCTTTTGCTATCTCCCAGGCTGAGCTAGCTTCATGATTACATACAGCTGCCTCCCTCCCACACTCACATAGTTCCCTGTGGCAGCCAAGCCAAACAGCAAAAGGACTCTGGTGGGTACGAATGGCACAGAGGTCTCTGTTTCTAAATACGTGTTTAGAAGGGAAAATAGCAGAAACATGTATAGTGAGCATGTTATCACAGACTTCATCATTAATCACTGAGCAGCTCCAGGAATGTTGCTCTGCAGATCTTGCCACCCTAGAAACCTGCCGGAGGCACTCTGGGAATTTGTTCATGATGCCACCAAACTCCTGGCCAAGCAGCAATACCTTGGACCTGCACCCAAATCGTAAACACAGTCAAAAACCAGCTGAACCTACCTTAAGTAAGTCCACTGGAATTTATAACTAGTAACAATTTTGTTTTCCATACCTACACCAGAGGTTTATGCTGGGTCAGCTGTCCAGGAAATTAGCCACACATTGAGGGAACTGGATCAAATTCCCATTATAGGCGGAATAAAAAAAGTCATAGCCATCACCCTCACAGCTGCAACCTCTTGGCCAAGGTCAGTCGGATCCAGCTCCTCCCAAAACCTGTTAGAAGTCAGACAAATTGCCCAGAAGCTTTGAGAGAACTGGTTAGCTTTTCCCAGGACTGCCGAAGTGAGAGCAAGCCAGCAAGAACCAGTCACCTAGAGGGTATGGAGCGGGACAGGAAGGGAGCTAGCAGGAATCACTCAGATACAGCCACTTTTTTTTATGTCTTCTTCCTCTTTTTAAAAGGGACACCCATGCTGTGCAGTGTAGCAGGACCAATTACACAACACGGGTTTCAAACGTCTAATTACAGTGGATGGTTCTGTCTCAGCATTGCTGGAGGGAAGGGTTCATGCAATGAAGCCATGGCATCCGTGACAACCATGTCATGTGCCATGCGGATCGAACACTAGGTCATGGCTGAATGTTAGTGTCACCCTTCCTGGCAGTAATTACATGTTACAATCAGAATCGTCATCAAGGCTGTGTAAAAACAAAATGTTTTCACAGGAAACAAGAAACTCAATAAGCAAAATATTGTAACATTTATTAATAACCTAGAGCATATATTTTCAAGAAGTCTAATTATTTTAAGGGCCAAAGGATGAAACTTCTGTGATAATGGATAGTCTAATCTTTCATAACTGGAACTGGGTTGACAACAAATTAAATTACCCAGCCAGCATGAAAAAGCTGAATTACAGGAAAATTAAAAAATGCTGTTAAAAAACATTTCCAGCCTTCTCTTGCTAACCCACCTGGAAGGGAAAAAGCAGTCGTATCAGGATGTCAGTGTCATGAAAAGCAATTGGGCAGTGTCATGCTGCTTTCCAGTTTCTGAACTGCAGTGTTATAAGAATCAGAGATAAAATTTACACCAGGATAGTAAGATATGGAAACAACAGGAAAGTTCTAGCAGACAGTGATAGAATTCTTCCAGTATGGCTTTCATTGAAAAAAAAAAAAAAAAAAGATAGCTTGAAATTAATTCATGTTGGTGTCAAATCATAGCAGTAAGATCTTTCTTTTTTTTTAAGTCAGGAGTGTGTCAAAGCATTTTACTAGTTTTAGTAGGTGTCAAGTCTACTGGAAATAACATTCCTCTGCAGGACTGCACTGCAATGGTGGGAGGGAAATTAAGCACCCTCGCGCCCC
>NW_010244271.1:14204-18025 GCF_000690775.1 Eurypyga helias
CAGCAGTGCAGAGCTTTGGGAGCAGGGCTGCTCTTATATTCCCGGTGGTTCATTACAATGTTCCTGGGAGGTGGAAGAAGGGGGAGCAAGGTCGGTCTGTGTACACAGTGGCTCTGCTTTACAGAGTTGCAGACATATACTAGAAGTGAGGCCTGTACAGAAGATTCATGATACCAGGATCTGTGCACCACCAAGTAGTATGACACCTCATGTGCTTTAAGCGCTAATTCTGATAGAAATAAAATGCATACCTCCAAGATTAGGAGATCAATAGTAAATCCATACGAGAATTTCTGTGCAAGAACAGTTGTGGGAATATAAAAATCTGGCTTTGCTCTAGCTAAAGATGATGTTGCAAGACTATCAAAAGGTTTTTCCCCATTTTGCTATGATTTTGGTTTGGAAGAAAATAGCCTAATACTCAAAAGTGTTCTTATTTTGATAGAGCTGCATATTTTAAAGTAAGGCAGCTCTGTTGCTGCTTCTCTGAGGAGCGCTATTTAAGATTGTAAAGTCAATGCCTCAGTTCCCCAAAATGAGGCTGCTTGTACTTTGTGATTTGTGCTTTTGGTACCTACGTATTATGATGTTGTCTTTAGTTACATTAACATACCCTGCTGTTGTCTCCAAGTATTCCTGTTTGCGCAGTCACTAGGAAGCTATTTGGTATTCTTTTTGCCTTCCTTACTCAATGAGTGGATTCAGGTCTGAGTTAAAATGCCTCCTCCTCCTCAGGTTCTGCTTATGAAATTATTCACTCAAAGTGATGGATTAGCCCTAATTCAACTACAGTGTTTGAAGGCTTTCCTGAAAATATTGAGGTATTGCCTTAAAATGAAAGAAGACGATCTCTGCCATCAAGCTTGCGTAATTTGAGAGAAGGTGGCTCCACGATGCAAGTTGGGCTAAGCACAGATGCACAAGGGCCATTTGTTGAAGATGGTTTTGAAATTCAAATGCAGTCCCACCAGAAAGTTGGAGTAAACCTAAATACAATTCCTAAGGATTGTATCTATCCTATCGTACCTATACGTAATCCTAAGGAGGAAAACTCAAAAGGAAGCAAACAATAAGGTGCAGTCCTGGTGACATTTCAAGCCTAGTCTGTCAGTAATCAACTCTAAAAAAGCAATGCTTCTCACAGTAACAGAAGCAGCAGCAGGAGGAATCTGTGACTTTTTTGGTAGAATGAGCTATTTGAGGTCAAGAGACAATGAGAAACAAGAAATAGCCTGAAGAAAGAACAATAGAGTTACATCCCTTCCGCATCTTTCCCTCCCCAATTTGAATAAATTGGCAGCCACAAGCATTTCATCACAAGGAGAATCCCAGTCATTTGACCTACTTTCATCTAATGACATGACCTACCCTTTCTCTCCCCCTGCTAAACAGTTTTTTACCATTGACTCACAAGGGCCTTGGAAATCACGACACGTGCTGAAAAGCAGTACCTCGGTGAGATGTGCTGAGCTAAGTCCCTCAGCTCATGAAGATCTAACAGTGAACTGTAACGGGGGCTGATAGGAGTATTCATCTAACGTCCATTCCTGAGTTTCCTACGTGGCATAGGCGTAAGCAGCATTAAATGGTGGCTTCTCTGTATTTAGCACACCCAGCATCAACTGAAGAGAACAGGACATGCATGGGTCCAAAAAATGGGTGCCCAGAAATGTAATGACAGCACTGAAAAATGTGTGCGACCTGCTGTGACCATGTCATATGTGATTCTTTGTCTGTGTCAGTAAGAGAATATGATGGCATCACTCTTCTCTGCCAACACCCGGCTCTGTATTTAGAAGGAAATGGGCACAAGCTATAAACTCTACCTTCTGCCCAAAAACCCACAAGGAAGTTGATTATAAAAAAGGGCAGTTTCCACAACTAATTTCTATGACAGAAGGGTGCTTCTGGAGGTGTCCGCATTAGGGAATTTCTAGGTTGTGTTTGGACCAGAAACCGTACCTTAATTTGGCTCATTTTTTGCCTTTATGTCAGCCTCCTCACATTGTTTTCAAGATTTCCAGTGAATAGCTCACGATAGGCAGGTTTTCTCCATGAACCTGAGAATCTAAATCATTAAATATATCTAAATCACTAAATCCCCACTAATCCTGTCACCACACTGAGTCAGACAGTAGCAAAAAGCTTAATTGCTATAAATGCTAATAGTATGGGGGACAGACTTTCAGATTCTCTCTCAAAGCTTTAGTATGAATGCTTTAGAAAACAAACTGGTCATATTTTCCAGAGTCTGTTCCTGCCCCTTCAGCCCCGCTCCCCCCCTGGTAACCACTGGTAACATTAAGACCATCAAAAGCTCTGCTCCACTGCAGACTGTATGAAGTGGGAAGGACTATCAAGCCTATATACTGCAGATACCAAATACTGAAATCCATCAAGCAACCGATTTTACCCCTCACTCCCTGCGGGAAATGGTAAGGTGCAAAAGCAGTTTATAGTCCTGCAGGTAGCTTAAATTGCTGCACAGCCTCACAGGGTAGTCATTACCATGTTAAAAAACTAAAAAAAAAAAAAAAACAAGCAAAGAAAAATCAAAACCAGGGAAAAAAACAAACACACTCCCCCACACCCCTCCCCCCGACTAAAAAAACCAAGCAAACAAAAACCAAAACCAGAAAAAAACCCAAACAAAAACCTCCCAAAGCCCAAATGCAATTCCTTCATCTGATGGCACAGCACAAAAACTGGCAGCAACGCTAAAGTGTATCTTCCAATTTTTCACTACTTCCTTCCTACTGCTCCTCTGAAACAGGTATCATACTCACAGAAAAAAAAGAAAGTGGAAAATCAGAAGAGTTTTCTCCTCTCACTTTTTTTCAGACGCAGGGTTCGTTGCAATTATTCGTGAGAATGCAGGGGAACCATTTCAGACTAGCAAGTTGCTGATATTGCTTAAAATATTTTACTTCTGAGATTACCAAGACCCCACTCAGCATAAGGAACATTAGAATGTGTATTGCTGCGTCACCACAGGAGCACCAAAGGAGAATTGTCCCCAGTATGTTGGGAGGGTAATGGAACACGGGAGAATTAAGTGATGTGCTTAAGACCACACAGGAAATTTGTGAGAGAGCAAGCAATGGAATCAAACCCTCCCAAGCTCCAGTTTTGCGTTCTTATCACTTAATCAGCTCTCTCTCCAACTACTTCAAACCATGTCACAGCACAGCCTTTTTCAGCCCCGATCAATTCTTTATTTCTAGCCATATCAAAAAAAATACTGACCCAGTTGGATAGAAGGGGTATCATTCAGAGGCCGGAATGAAGGTTTGAAAAAAATAAACCAGGAAAGAATACAAGGAGAGAATGGAAAAAGCAAGCGGTGTGCTATTTAACAGTGCAGTTCAGAACAATAGTCAGGAAAAACATTAACTTTAATCTTTCCCTGTCTCTGTCCCAGTGTAACCTGTTAAACCATATCTGAATTCACGATTGGGATGCGAAGTGCCACAGGCCGTAGCCTTTTTTGCTTAAGAAACTATTTGAAGTCTGACGTTGTTGTTCATATTTGAATGATCTTGGAATCCTGAGGCACTCTCAGCAGCACCGGTTCCATTCAAAACTTTCTGCAAGTGTTTTTATGGTTTCTGTGACCACCTTTGTTGTGGGATCCTAAAGACTTCAGTCCCTCAAACTACATATTTCTACTGAGGGGAGATCAGCAGGTTTAGATTCTTACAACATTTTTGGGAGCGCTCAGGATAGCAGCTGCTTTGAAATGCTTCTGAGGACCATGGGACATACCGTGCAGTCTCTTGCATGCTGGACCATAGGCAATACAATCATAGAATGGTTTGGGT
>NW_010244272.1:0-547 GCF_000690775.1 Eurypyga helias
AGGGGTGGGGGGGCAGAGCAGTGCAGCCACTGCCATCAGGTCGGGGACAGCGGTGACACCGCTGCCACCCCCTTCCCCGTAGCATCTCCCCAGCTTGAGGGCATCTCCCCCATCCCTCGGTACCACGCTCATCCCTTCTCCCTCTCGCTCCTCGGGCAGGAATGGACCCCGCCGCCAACTCCAAAAGCAACCACTGCCTCGACGCAGCCAAAGCCTGCAACCTGAATGACAACTGCAAGCGCCTGCGCTCCGGCTACATCTCCACCTGCAGCAAGGAGATCTCGGCCACGGAGCACTGCAGCCGCAGGAAATGCCACAAGGCCCTGCGTCAGTTCTTCGACCGCGTCCCCAGCGAGTACACCTACCGCCTCCTCTTCTGCTCCTGCAAGGACCAGGCTTGCGCCGAGCGCCGGCGACAAACCATCGTCCCCTCCTGCTCCTACGAGGACAAGGAGAAACCCAACTGCTTGGATCTGCGCAACACGTGCCGGACGGATCACCTCTGCCGGTAAGGCTCGGCGTGGGATTCTCCCAGCTCTTCCCAGGG
>NW_010244272.1:828-1084 GCF_000690775.1 Eurypyga helias
GCCCGGCGGTGCTGGCTGGGGGGGTCTCCTCCAGCCACATTCCTGTGTGAAACGGGGCAGAGTGAAGGGGTTTTGGCTGTGGTGTGGCCTGGACTTGAGTCCCCCTCGCTGCGGGGTGAACCCATGGGTTTGCGCGGGGCTGCGTGTGGTTTGCAAGCGCAGGGGGTGCCAGCCGAGCCCCCCACCCTGAGCTGTGATCTGCCCCGAAACCCCCAGTACAACACCACAGCTCTGCTTGGCGGGGGGGGGCAGTGGC
>NW_010244272.1:1202-7962 GCF_000690775.1 Eurypyga helias
CGAGCTATGCTTGGCGGGGGGGTGCAGTGCCCCCCAGCAGTGCTTGGGGGGAGTAGAGACGTGGGGCAAAAGCGAGCAGCGAGGATTGAGCTGAATTTCTGCTGCGAACGGCAGAGCTGAGTCTCCAGGGACCTTTTGGGACCCCCAGGGACCTTTTGGGACCCCAGGGACCTGTTGGGACCCCAGGGACCGTGCTGGCCCTGTCCACCACGGCTCCGTCTCCCTGAGCACGAACATGCAAAAGGCACCGTGACGGGGTGGGTGAAGGGGGGACACCCCGGCCCCGCAAGCAGCAAAATCCCTCGGCGTGCTTTCAGCATGCCCGGCGAAACTTCACGGCTGGGGGAAAAAAAAAATCCGCTGTTTTCCCGGTGGCAAAGTTGGGAGATCAGGCTTTTGTTCCGTTATGAAACTCATTATTCATACAGCGAAAAAACCTCCCATCACCCTCCGGGGGGGTTGGATCAGCCTCATAAAAAATATGTTCCCTACGAGGAGGAGGGTCTTTTTGCCATCAAGGTGATGGAGTTTCCCAGAGCTTGGTGGTGAAATAAATAAATAACGCGGCTTCAGGTCCTCCTCCGGCTGCAAGCGACTGTGTTCGAAACGTGGGAATGGGGCTTTTTATCAAAAAGTAATACAATAAGCCAATTTCTATGAATAAAAGATACCAGGGCTGCGCTGAGTCGTGGCCAAATTAATGGCAGCACCTCTCCGTCAGCAGACCTGAGGCTCGCTCAGACGTTAAATGCTGCGGATACGTCCGCTCACGGAGAGGAATAACCGTGGGGGGAGCGGAGAGGCCTGTTCCTGCCTGAAATGGGATTCCCCCCGGAAAGACGTGAAGCAGCGAAGGGGGAAGCGTGTGGCAGCTGCGTTGGCTGTTGGATCTGAGGTTGAAATGTGTTTTTCCAGCAGCGGCGTGGATGTTGCCCGCCTGCGGGGAGGCAGCCCTGGCCGGGGGCTCTCGCTCTGCAGGGCACCCGAATCCAGCATTTATTTACGCATCCAGCTTTGGCATTGCCAAGTTTTGCCTTAACTTGGCTGTTTTCTTCCCGTGCTGGGTACTGCAGGGCTGTGCATGAACGCACTTCTCAGATCCTGACTTTGTGTCCCATCCCATCCACTCCCCTCTTGCAGCTCTGCCCCGGGGGGGCTCTGGCAGTGCTCCCGAGGCTCGGACAGGCTGCTTTGCCCCAAACACCTCGTTAGGTGCAGTTTCATTAGCCAGGCAGTGGCACTGGGGTGTAGGAGGGGTCCCTGCATCCGGGGATGCCGAGATGCTGGTGTGTTCCAGCAGCTCACTTGTGTTTGCAGCCGTGGGAGTGTTTAAAAGCAGGGTGAGCTGTGCCCAGCACCTGAGCCGGGGGGGGAAAAATAGGTATTTTTGTCTATGAATATTGCCTGGCAAGGGAGAGAGGGTCTGGCTCCAAGGGAGAGAGGTTTTTGGGATGGAGCTGGCTCTGGCAGAGCCTTCCAGCAGGGTTGTGCGTGCACCGTGCTTTCCTGGGAGTGAGCATGCACGGGCAGGCTGAGCCTCACGGTCCTCGCTGCTGTTTTCCCCCCTCCATCCCTGTTTGGAGGTCTCCTGCAGGCATGTCTTCCTCAGGGATGAAGGAGTGACCCTGGATGCTGTGCCTGATTCACACTTGGGCATCGTGTCGCCGGGCCCTGGGGGAGAGGATGTGGAGGGGAGCGGATGAAGGAAAAGCAACATCAGGGAGAGATTTGTCTCTGCTTGACGTCAGCTGCCTGACCTTGCAGTGGCCGTGTGACACGGGCAGGGAGTCACAGCTCCCTCTACATACCCCATGTATTTAGGGTGGATTTGGCCTGGTGCAAGGGGGGCTCATTCAGCGGTGACACAGAGGTCCCTGCTGCAGGCTCGGTGCTCGGAGCTGCTGTGCAGGCAGTGCTGCACCTGATGCAGGATCTAAAAATGCTGCTGCGTGGCTGCAGGACCCCTTGAGATGCTGCTGGTCCTGCTCCGCGCAAGCACCTTGCTCTGCTCTGCTGCACAAGCCCAGAAGCGTCGCATCCATGTGCAAACTGGGTGAGTTGTTCCGTATCCCCTTTGCTGAGTGGCTCTGGGCCCGCTCTGCAGGGACGGGGTGGTCTGCAGGGCTGCCTGGTGCTGGGTGGGGGGCTCTCTCCTGCCTCTCCAAGACCCTCCACCTTTATAAATCACAAAGCCGTGGCGGGCAGCTGCTGCCAAGTTCATCACCAGGAGCCGGGAATGTATAAATAGGGCGTGCAGGCTTCGTCCTCCTTCCCACAGCATCCGCACCCACCAGCCTCCACCCCGGAGCAACTGAGCATGAAACCCCTCCATGTCCCAGCATCCACAGCTGGGGTCTGCCGTGGGATTTCCCCTCGATGCCTCTGCTTATCCGGCATCGCTGACTGATGCTCATCCTCCTTATCTCACGTGGGACTGGCGAGGGCATTGAACTCAGGAGCGGATCGGCAAGCTGCTCCGAAACCCAGCGGTGACAGGAGAAGAGATAATGTTCCTGCACGGGCTGTGGGTGTAATTAAGCCTCTTGGCTGAGCGCCTAATGAACGGCGAAGCTCTCGGGGCCACGGTCGGACTTTGCAGGGAGATTTTTGCTGCCGTCTCACCACGGTTGGTGCTGACTGGGGTGCGGGGGGATGCTCCGGCGGGACACAACCCGCCCAGAGGTCACATTGCTTCCTTCCCAAAGGAAGCAGAGGATCTGGGGAACAGGGCAAATTAACGGTCCAGGGTGAAAAACAGTCATTCTGGGAGTTTCATGACTTTCTGCTGCTGCTTTCCAGCTGCTCAGGGCTGGTGGTTAAATGGTCGCTGAGCACCAGCCGCTGCCCATCGGTGGTCGCAAAGCTGGGGAGGTAAAAGCTGCATGGCACAGAGAGGCTGAGGGCACGGATGCGTCCCCTGACCCACCCATACATCCCTGAGCGGGCTCAGGTCCTGGTGAGAGTGAGCGCTCAGCCTGTGCCTTTCCCTTCCCGGGAGTGGTGTGCAGGATCTGGCTTATTCTGGGCTGAAATTGGGTTTGTTCAGCCTGGAGAAGGGAAGGCTCCAGGGAGACCTTATTGCAGCCTTCCAGTGCCTGGGGGGGCTACAAGGAAGCTGGGGGGGACTTTTTCCAAGAACAGGGAGTGACAGGACAAGGGGTGACAGGTTTAAACTGGAAGAGGGGGATTGAGATGGGACATCAGGAAGAAATTATTCCCGCAGAGGGTGGGAGCACTGGGACAGGTTGCCCAGAGAAGCTGTGGATGCCCCATCCCTGGGAGTGCCCAAGGCCAGGCTGGATGAGGCTTGGAGCAACCTGGTCTAGTGGAAGGTGTCCCTGCCCATGGCAGGGGGTGGCACTGGGTGGGCTTTAAGGTCCCTTCCCAACCTAAACCATCCTGTGATTCCATAATTCTATGAAATCTTGGGCTTTGCTTTAGGCACAGCAATTCAAATGGCCTGGAGCTGTGAGGCTGCTAACCCCCCCTCACCCCCCATGTGATGCCCCAAGCCCCTTCACCCAGCTCCCGGCCGCGAGAGCAGGCGCAATCAGGCTCAGATCGCTGCAATTTGTGCAGCTTTTCGTGCCGGAAAGCTTTTCCCGGCACAACGGAGGAGCCTGACAAACTCCCCGAGCTTTGTGGCTGATTGCAATGGACAGGTTTTAGCTCCCAGAATATAAAAACCTTTTTGCAAAACACTAACCTCAGCTAAGGGGAAAGGGAAGGGAAGGGGAGAAAAGAGCTGATTTCAGCAGCTGCAGTTTGCTGTATTTTTCATCTTGCATCAGCAAGTCAGGAACACAAATAATCTGGTCTTATATGCTTCAGTGATGCTGGTGCTGAAGAATTTCCCAGCCTCCACTGGCTGTAGCTCCCCAGCATCCAAAAGCAGGGTGATGCTTCATTTTCCTGAGTTTTCTTCCCCCTTTTTCAGGGTATTTGTGGCTGAGGAGGGGACGGATCCCACCCAGCCCCCCGCAGAACGCCCTGCATGGGTTGGTGAGGTGCATTTCTGCAGGAAAAGAAACCCTTTCTTTTTGGATTGGGGTTGGGCTGCTAATTCCAGAGTGATGTCCCGGGAAGGGGGGAGCCTTGCTTCATCGCCCCAGGGAGGCTTGGCTTGGATGTGCGAGGGAAGGAGCGGATCCAGGCTGGCTTGGTATTGATTAAACACCAAACAAGGGAACAAAATGCCTTTTTTTTAAAAAAAAAAAAAAACACCAGATCCTCGTCTTCACGCCCATTGTTTAGCACAGACAAAATGCCATCTATAATGGATGTTTCCGTGACAAACAGCGGAGCGGCGGCTCAACTTTCTCATTACACCGTGTAATGAGAGCGGCTCGGCGGTACAGCTCGGTGTCCACAGAGCTGGCTGGGCAGGGGGAGGAAGAAAAAACGCTCCCACATTTTACACAGCGGCTCTGGAAGCTGGCAGAGCGATGCTCGTGTCCTGAGGGGGTGGTGGATGCCCAGGGTGCCTCTGAATCCAGCCTAAAATTAGCAAATCTGCAAAGATTGGTGGCTTTGGCTTCATAGTGTGGGGGGAACTGAGGGAGTGGGCCAGCACCCCCCAGGTCCCTCTGCCCCGGGATTTGACTGGTACCCATGTGAAAGGCAGCTGGAAGGGATCCCTCAGCTCCAGGGCCACCTTGCTCAAGGCTCACGGCGCTCTTAACACAATAATAAGTCAATTCTCACTGAATAATTAAATAGAGAGCCTTCATAAGTATTGACTTAATGTGACAGCAAGTCTATACTGACTCAGGGTTTGCTTATGTAAACACAATCTCCTGTTCGGCTTAGTTAGCAGTTCAATGAAACAGAACAGTCCTTCAATTAAAATCAAATGATGCGTGCGTTTAATTCTTCCCTTCTCGTACCGGGTAATGACAGGGTTTGAGCATAGGCGAGAGGAGAAGGGGGGAAAAAAGAAAAAAAGGAAAATCAAGCCTTCCAACTGCTCTTATCTGGGATGAATCAAAATGCGGCGTCCTAAAAATACAGACGGATAGCTAAAACTTCTTAATTAACAGCTCCCAGCTTAGCAGTTGGTCTGGTGTCTGTTTGTCCTCATTTTTTTCCCTCTTGCTGGCTTAGCTTACTCTAATTTGGGGATTTCTCCTTTGCTTCTCTCTGGCTCATTCTCTTTTTTTGCCTCTTTCCTGCTGTCCCCAGCTCCCTGGGCGAGGGGCAGCTTTGGGATGGGGGAGCAGACCTCATCCTAGAGAGATGCTGTGCTTCCGCAGGGATGTGATTTTTCACTAAAAGCAGGAATAAACCCCTCCTGGCTCATAGCAGAACAGGCAACTCCAGTCTCCAGAGGTGGCAGATAACTTTTCCTGGATAAAACAAGTATTTCCATTGATCCTTTTTCCCCCCTCCGTGAACTATTTACCAGCTTTGGTTGAGGGTCATCCAGAGAAGTGGAGTTTTGTTCCAGCTTCCCTCATTCCTTCAGCTCATCGCCATCCCCAGGGCTCTTTGAATTACCTCGCCCACCGTTCTTGGTGTTGGAGGCTAATTTTTTTTTAATCTCAACGTCTCCCGCCTTGGAAAACATTCATCTCCAGCCGCGCGAGCAGGCAGAGCCAGTGTTGGGAGGAGGATGCCCAGTGGGCTCGGGGAGGGGGGTTTTCGTGTCTTGCTGAGTTTTTGCATGTTGTCGCAGCTTCTTGAACATCAGCTGCTCTGCAGGGGGGACTGGGGTGGGGAGGAACATTTCCGAGCCGCCTCTCCACGCTCGTGTCTCTTAAAGCCGTTTTTCCTTGGTCCCTGCAAATTGCCTGTGAAAAACACGTCTTGAGTAACCTCCGCGTCTCGGACATCTCCTGCATGGAATGTTCAAGAGCCTGATGCCACTTCGATGGGTGCCGAGTTATTGCCAGCGCCCAGCTTGGACTCCTCATAGGCACGTGGAAAATTAGCACCCAATTAGGCATCTTGCATCTGTTCTGGGGATTTTTTTTTTTTTTCCTGCTTACAAAAATTGCAATGCACCAAAAAGTTGGGAGAACAAAAAAAAAAACCCACCACCAACCCCAAATCAAAACCCCTCTGCTGTGTAGGTAACATTTAACATCAGAGTGAGGGTGTCCTGCTGCTTCTGCGTGGTAGCAGGGCCAGGAGATGAGTGAGCAGCCGGGAGCTGATGGGATGGACCCTGCAGCGATGCCCAAATTCCCCTAAACGGGGGGCTATAAGCACCACGGGGGCTATATGCACCGGGGGTAGATGAACGGGTGTTCTGCAGGGCCCTGGGTCCCTGGGATGTGTCTGGAGTAAGGAGAAAGAGAAATCTTAAAGCCCCCAGACCCTGGGGCTGCCTCCCCTTGGCATCGTTTTGGTCTTTTCACCCAGAAATCAAACGCTTTTTCTAGATGAATCAAAGAGAAACAGCTTGGAACTTTGAATTCCAGCACTTGGAGCGGGTTGGGGATGTGATATATGCCTGTATATAGAGAATTAATTTTTATTAATCCTGCTTTCACTCTTTTTTTTTTTTTTTGACTTGGAGGCCTTTCAGGAAAACACCGAGGCTGTGCTCTGCAGCTCCTCATCCCACCATCCTCTTTCCCCATCCCTGACTCAGCTGCCAGCCCAGCTCTTCCCAGCCCAGGTCTGGCCTTTGCAGGCAGGGACTAGGCAGACCCACCTGCTGCCTCGAGCTGCCAGCCAGCAATTTGGCACCAATTCCTCCTGTTTCTGCTAAGACGGACTTGGCTCCCTCTCCTTGGGTTGTGTTGTTTTTTTTTTT
>NW_010244272.1:8097-10994 GCF_000690775.1 Eurypyga helias
AGATTACCAGCTGGCTTGTCATGTATTATGAAAAGAATAACATTTGCCTTAGAGGATGCTACAAGCCAGGAGCAGGACCCCGGGGAGCGGCGTGACAAATTTTTGTGGCGCTCGGTGATGAACTTGCCACAGTTCCTTAAAAGAATTGACGTGCCTTCGCCTCTAATTTGGGGAGAGGGGAAATGCTGTCGGAAACTTTATTTATCTCCCGCGGAGGGGAGGGGGAGGGAGTGGAGATCCTGCCATGGGGATGGTGTGGAAGGAGCAAAGTCGGAGCTTTTCTGCTCTGTGATGCCCCCCCCCACCAGTCTCTTTCCCACTTACAAGTGGGAGCAACCCCCTTTGACCCGAGGCTGGTTTTGGCTGCAGGGAGGGGGCTGAGCACTGCGAATATCCCCTGGCAAAGCTTTTCTGCACGCGCTGGGCTCCATGCACAGCCCCAAATTGGGTGCTGAAAGCTGAGCATCGACTCCAGGAATGGGTGAAGGGATGGGAGCCCCCCAGCCTACCTCTCTGCACCGTGAGGAGTTTTTCTTTCCCCATGTGCTCAATCCCTAGGGAGGAAAATAAACAGGGAGTCTGGCAAAAAGAAAGTGCTCCTGGGATGGGTGAGTTTTGTTTCCTTGAAGGAGAGGGAGAAAGTTGGCTCCTTGTCTCACACGTGCCACAGGAGAGCTGCAGAATCCCCTTTTTCCCTGAAATCAGTGCTTTTGCCCAAGCCCATCCTCCTTCCCCACGTCACGAAGCAGCCGCCCCGCGCACCCCCCAGTTCCATCTCTCCCTGAGGTGATGCCCGTTGCGTTATTGCTATTTATTAGCATCCAGCGCGCAGAAGAGCGCGGCGGTGCTCAGGAGTCCTGTCTTCTCATCGGGAGTGCTTGAATAACCCAGATGAAGCGGCTGACCTTGCCCTGGAAATTTGCAGCCTGTTGGGAGGCTGTAAGTGGGTCAGGCAGCTGGTGTAAATGGGAAAATAATCCAGTTCATGCTGCTGGCAGCCCGGCGGTTCGCAAAAACCAAGTGCAACCTGCATGGCCAGCCGTGGGATGGGAAGCCACAAAAAGAAGGTACCGAGCGCACGGGTGGCTCTGGCCAAAGCCTCGACCAGGGAGCTCGCTGTGGGGTGATGCTGGGGTCCCCAAAGGACTGGGGAGTCCCCAGAGGAGGCTCAGCTGCTCCACAGAAAGTGGTTGCATGGATGGATGTGAAACCCCGTGTCCTGGAAAAAGCCCCAGTCATGGATGGCTGGAAACAGCAAATGTCTCCAGGAATGTCAGCCATAACCCGGGCTGGATCCAGAGCAGTGTGGCCAGCAGGTTGAGGGAGGGGATTCTCCCTGTCTGCTCCGCTCTGGGGAGACCCCCCCCCGAAGTTCTGTGTCCAGCTCTGGGGCCCCCAACAGCAGAAGGACATGGAGCTGTTGGAGTGAGTGCAGAGGAGGCCCCGGAGATGCTCCGAGGGTTGGAGCACCTCTGCTATGGGAATGGGGTGAGAGGGTTAGAGGTGTTCAGCCTGGAGAAGAGAAGGCTCTGAGGAGACATTATAGCACCTTCTAGTACCTGAGGGGTCCGACAAGCAAGGTGGGGATGAGACTTGGAGCAACCTGATCTAGTGGAAGGTGTCCCTGCTCGTGGCAGGGGGTGGGACTGGGGGGGCTTTAAGTTCCCTCCCAACCCAAAGTGGTCTGTGATTCTATGAAAGCGCTGCATTCCCACACAGAGCACCCAGGTCCAGCCCCTCCAGCTCTGCTTTGTTCCCTCTCCTGTCCTTTCCCCAGTTTGGAGCCCGTGAAAGCACGGTGGCTTTCTGGCCACAGGCTCAGCAGCAGCATCTCTGCTCCTCCCCGGCGCTGCATTTCGGCCGTACCTGCCCCCCACTCCCTTAGTGCGCTCGGGGTCTGTCGTGATGAAAAGTGCTGAGGGATGTAAAGTATCGCTGCAGCTCCCTTCTACCTCCTTCAATCACTGCTTCGTTTGTCCCTCCGTTTAATGTGATCAAAACCTTCTGAAAACAAATCATTCCTATTTAAAGGAAAAAAAACCCCACAAACCCAAAACACAATTTCTACCCTTTATTTTCATCAGTTCTTATGGCTTTAGGCAGGTACTGTTGGATGATTCAATCACTGGTTGGACAAAGATGACATTTAATTAAGAAGGAAGGAAAAGGAAGCTAAAGAAAATAATGTATGCCTTCTTCTTTCTATATGAAGTGTGGAAAAAAAGAGCCGAGGAGGTTTTCTGTTGTGAAATGCAAGGTCTCATCTACAGCGTCAGCAACTTGGCTGCTTCGCAGCGATTCCTCCCCGTGATTGAGATCCAGCCTGGGCCACAACTCAGCCCCGTGTCTATTCATTTAATGGCTGACTCAATTTGGAAAACTGCAGCCCATCCATCTGTCCACCTGGTCCATCCGTCCATCCTCCTCTACATCCTTCCCGTTTCTTCATCCTTCTACCGCAGCGACTAGGTTAATCCTAAGAAAACCCCCCGAGCGTGGCAGGGGGAGTGTGACGGGGCGGCGTGGCCACGGCGTGGGTTCGTGTCAGCTGAGGTTATGGATATCCTGGGAAAAAACTGCGCTGCCATCACTCCTTCTGCTTTTCCCATGCCTTACACCGCATGGTGAGAGAAATGAGGAGGGGTAACCAAGCCAGTAGTCAGGTCAGGAGTGGAAATCAGCTCCTCTGCTCCTCTTGTCCCTTATTTATTCCTCCTGGTCCTGCTGCTGTTCTCCCCATCTCTGCTCCTGCACCCAGGGCTGAGTCTGGCAGCGGGTCAGGCAGGGAATGAGCATAGAATCATGGAACAGTTTGGGTTGGGAAGGACCTCAAAGCCCCCCCAGTGCCACCCACTGCCATGGGCAGGGACACTTTCCACTAGACCAGGGTGCTGCAA
>NW_010244272.1:11252-13563 GCF_000690775.1 Eurypyga helias
ACTCTCCCAGCCTGTCCCCATGGCAGAGGGGCTCCAGCCCTCGGAACATCTCTGCGAACCTACACAAAACCCTCCCTGCATCTCAGCTTCCCAGATCTCAGCTTCCCTTGGGATTTTTTTCCCCTTCTCAGCTGCAGAAGAAGAAAGGAAAATGTTACCCCCAACCTCAGGCATTTTAATTGCACTCCAAGCTTTAACATTTCAGGGGGAAGATAAAAACAAGCAGTGAAATTTTACGGTCGTGTAATGACACCGGGAGCAGCGCGGCCAAATGAAGTTGTGAAGTTTATGGGGTGCTCTGCCAGTCGGGCTTGGAAAGGGCCGGGGGGTTTGGGAGCAGGAAAGGATGGACGTGTGAGGGTCCCATGCTCGGGGGCTCATTCCCAGCAGGGTTGGGGTACCACGGGCAGACGCCCCTCCTTTGACCCATCACCTTCTGGGGTCTGGATCTGATTTAAATCTCCTCTCTCAATCCCATTTATCCTCTTTTCTCTCTTTGATGATTCTCCCCGCTGCTGAGTCGCTCCGTGCCGGGAGCGGGGATGACATCCTCTTTGTCCGTAGGTCCCGGCTGGCCGATTTCCACACCAACTGCCAAGCCTCTTTCCAATCCCTGACGAGCTGCCCCGGGGACAACTACCAGGCGTGCCTGGGCTCCTACGCAGGGCTCATCGGTGAGTGCCGGGGGGTCGGGATGGGGAAGGGTGTCTCCCACCGCGGTTCCTCATCCCTCTTCCTCCTCCTCGCCTGGGAACAGGCTTTGACATGACGCCCAACTACATCGACGCCAGCCCCACCAGCATCACCATCTCGCCCTGGTGCTCCTGCAGAGGCAGCGGCAACATGGAGGAGGAGTGTGAGAAATTCCTCCGAGATTTCGCGGAAAACCCCTGTCTCCGTAAGTCCCCGTCCTCCTTCTCACCCTGACCCATCACCACCGGGGTGCAGCTGCCCCCCTAAACATCTCCTATCCCCAGGAAACGCCATCCAAGCCTTCGGCAATGGCACCGACGTGAACCTGTCCCCCAAGAACCCCTCGCCCCCCGTCACCGTGCCACCAAAGACGGAGAAGAGCCCTGCCTTGCCGGATGACATCAACGACAGCAACACCATCTATGACACGAGCGTCATCACCACCTGCACCTCTGTCCAGGTGGGACCCGAGCCCGGATCCTGCCACAAACTGGGGGGCACTGGTCTGGACCACCGCTGGGTCCATCAGCCAGGAGATGGGAGCAGCAGAACATCCTGCTCAGTGCGGGCGTCTCGGTCGGGATGGGGTGTTGGTACCCAGGTGCCTGGTGGGATCCGGCCATCCCTGGTCAATGGGGATCTGGGCACTGCCTGGGCATCTGGGGTGGGGGAGGCGAGGGATCTCTGCCTGCCCATCCCCCTTGCATCATCCCCTGCCTGGCACGGTGCTGTGCCCAGGGCAAAGTGAGTTGGCATAGCTGCCCCCAGCCCAACTTCTCCTACCCTCGGCTCGTTTGGGGTGAAAACTGCTTAAATTCCGTGTGGTTTTGGGAAACCTGGAAAAGACATATTTTCTTGCATTGTGCTAGGCTTGTGGCTTCATGCTTGCTCCTTGGGTGGTAAGGGACTGCCGGGAGAGGAGTGGGACGGGGGGGACCGTGGCCAGGGAGAGGTCACAGGGGTCCTCTGCGGGAGCATTTGGAGCAGAGGGCGCAGGGGGAGTGCACGTGGGGCTGGGATGAAGCTGCCTGAGTGCTTCCAGCCCTGTGCTGTGTGCACTCTCCTGCTCCGTGCAGGAGCCCAGCGAAGACCCTGGGCTGCCCAGGGGGTGGGGTGAGCCCCTTTTCTTCCTTCTCTTCATTTGCAAAGTTCTTCTGAACCCCCCTGGGTCAACACACAGAGAGGCTTCACGCCTGGACACCCACCCTGCGCTCTGAGCCACGATTTCTGGCACCCCACGGATAGGACTACAGGCATCACCCTGCGCCCTTGCAGGGTGGCTCCACAGCTCCCGGGAGGGGTTTGGGGGGTGTCTCAAACCTCAGGGTGCGAGCCCGGGCAGGAGCGACCCTGAGTGCATGTACCTGCCCTAAGCCTTCCTCCTTTCTCCTCTCCAGGAGCACGGACCGAAGCTAAACAAGTCCAAAGAGCAGAGCCTGTGCTACTCAGAGGTACGTTTGGGGCAGTGAGGGGAGCATGGGGGTCCCGGGTCCACGGGAAATGGCTTGGGAAGGATGTGCCAGAGAAGCGCTGTGCTGGGAACTGCTGGCTTGACTGACCGGAGGGTAAACTTTTCCAAAGTTGGACGCTCTCCCCCCCCCAAAAAGCCCCCCTGGTG